>NC_068955.1:9905815-10055452 GCF_026419915.1 Harpia harpyja | reverse complement strand
AGAAGGAGCCGGACGTTTGCCTTTTCGGCAAGAGGCTCTGTCGCGGCCGAGCGCCATGAGACGTTGCGTCTCTGGGAAAGCACAGATCCCCACTGCTGTTGTGCCTGTAGATAGGGTGCCAAGGCACCGTGAAGAGCAGCAAGAGCTTTCAGGGCTGGGCCCTTCCTTGTGGGAGAAGGAGCCGGACGTTTGCCTTTTCGGCAAGAGGCTCTGCCGCGGCCGAGCACCATGAGATCTTGCGTCTCTGGGAAAGCACAGATCCCCAGTGCTGTTGTGCCTGTAGATAGGGAGCCAAGGCACCGTGAAGAGCAGCAAGAGCTTTCAGGGCTGGGTCCTTCCTTGTGGGAGAAGGAGCCGGACGTTTGCCTTTTCGGCAAGAGGCTCTGCCGCGGCCGAGCGCCATGAGATGTTGCGTCTCTGGGAAAGCACAGATCCCCGTGCTGTTCTGCCTGTAGATAGGGCACCAAGTGTAGGTGAAGAGCAGCAAGAGCTTTCAGGGCTGGGCCCTTCCTTGTGGGAGAAGGAGCCGGACGTTTGCCTTTTCGGCAAGAGGCTCAGCCGCGGCCGAGCGCCATGAGATGTTGCGCCTCTGGGAAAGCACAGATCCCCAGTGCTGTTGTGCCTGCAGATAGGGCGCCAAGGCACCGTGAAGAGCAGCAAGAGCTTTCAGGGCTGGGCCCTTCCTTGTGGGAGAAGGAGCCGGACGTTTGCCTTTTCAGCAAGAGGCTCTGCCGCGGCCGAGCGCCATGAGATGTTACGTCTCTGGGAAAGCACATATCCCCACTGCTGTTGTGCCTGTAAATAGGGCACCAAGTGTAGGTGAAGAGCAGCAACAGCTTTCAGGGCTGGGCCCTTCCTTGTGGGAGAAGGAGCCGGACGTTTGCCTTTTCGGCAAGAGGCTCTGCCGCGGCCGAGCGCCATAAGACGTTGCGTCTCTGGGAAAGCACAGATCCCCACTGCTGTTGTGCCTGTAGATAGGGTGCCAAGGCACCGTGAAGAGCAGCAAGAGCTTTCAGGGCTGGGCCCTTCCTTGTGGGAGAAGGAGCCGGACGTTTGCCTTCTCGGCAAGAGGCTCTGCCGCGGCCGAGCGCCATGAGATGTTGCGTCTCTGGGAAAGCACATATCCCCACTGCTGTTGTGCCTTGTAGATAGGGTGCCAAGGCACCGTGAAGAGCAGCAAGAGCTTTCAGGGCTGGGCCCTTCCTTGTGGGAGAAGGAGCCGGACGTTTGCCTTTTCGGCAAGAGGCTCTGCCGCGGCCGAGCGCCATGAGACGTTGCGTCTCTGGGAAAGCACAGATCCCCACTGCTGTTGTGCCTGTAGATAGGGTGCCAAGGCACCGTGAAGAGCAGCAAGAGCTTTCAGGGCTGGGCCCTTCCTTGTGGGAGAAGGAGCCGGACGTTTGCCTTCTCGGCAAGAGGCTCTGCCGCGGCCGAGCGCCATGAGATGTTGCGTCTCTGGGAAAGCACATATCCCCACTGCTGTTGTGCCTGTAGATAGGGTGCCAAGGCACCGTGAAGAGCAGCAAGAGCTTTCAGGGCTGGGCCCTTCCTTGTGGGAGAAGGAGCCGGACGTTTGCCTTTTCGGCAAGAGGCTCTGCCGCGGCCGAGCGCCATGAGACGTTGCGTCTCTGGGAAAGCACAGATCCCCACTGCTGTTGTGCCTGTAGATAGGGTGCCAAGGCACCGTGAAGAGCAGCAACATCTTTCAGGGCTGGGACCTTCCTTGTGGGAGAAGGAGCTGGACGTTTGCCTTTTCGGCAAGAGGCTCTGCCGCGGCCGAGCGCCATGAGACGTTGCGTCTCTGGGAAAGCACAGATCCCCACTGCTGTTGTGCCTGTAGATAGGGCGCCAAGGGTAGGTGAAGAGCAGCAAGAGCTTTCAGGGCTGGGCCCTTCCTTGTGGGAGAAGGAGCCGGACGTTTGCCTTTTCGGCAAGAGGCTCTGCCGCGGCCGAGCGCCATGAGATGTTGCGTCTCTGGGAAAGCACAGATCCCACTGCTGTTGTGCCTGTAGATAGGGTGCCAAGGCACCGTGAAGAGCAGCAAGAGCTTTCAGGGCTGGGCCCTTCCTTGTGGGAGAAGGAGCCGGACGTTTGCCTTTTCGGCAAGAGGCTCTGCCGCGGCCGAGCGCCATGAGATGTTGCGTCTCTGGGAAAGCACAGATCCCCAGTGCTGTTGTGCCTGTAGATAGGGTGCCAAGGCACCGTGAAGAGCAGCAAGAGCTTTCAGGGCTGGGCCCTTCCTTGTGGGAGAAGGAGCCGGACGTTTGCCTTTTCGGCAAGAGGCTCTGCCGCGGCCGAGCGCCATGAGACGTTGCGTCTCTGGGAAAGCACATATCCCCACTGCTGTTGTGCCTGTAGATAGGGTGCCAAGGCACCGTGAAGAGCAGCAAGAGCTTTCAGGGCTGGGCCCTTCCTTGTGGGAGAAGGAGCCGGACGTTTGCCTTTTCGGCAAGAGGCTCTGCCGCGGCCGAGCGCCATGAGACGTTGCGTCTCTGGGAAAGCACAGATCCCCACTGCTGTTGTGCCTGTAGATAGGGTGCCAAGGCACCGTGAAGAGCAGCAAGAGCTTTTCAGGGCTGGGCCCTTCCTTGTGGGAGAAGGAGCCGGACGTTTGCCTTCTCGGCAAGAGGCTCTGCCGCGGCCGAGCGCCATGAGATCTTGCGTCTCTGGGAAAGCACATATCCCCACTGCTGTTGTGCCTGTAGATAGGGTGCCAAGGCACCGTGAAGAGCAGCAAGAGCTTTCAGGGCTGGGCCCTTCCTTGTGGGGAGAAGGAGCCGGACGTTTGCCTTTTCGGCAAGAGGCTCTGCCGCGGCCGAGCGCCATGAGACGTTGCGTCTCTGGGAAAGCACAGATCCCCACTGCTGTTGTGCCTGTAGATAGGGTGCCAAGGCACCGTGAAGAGCAGCAACATCTTTCAGGGCTGGGACCTTCCTTGTGGGAGAAGGAGCTGGACGTTTGCCTTTTCGGCAAGAGGCTCTGCCGCGGCCGAGCGCCATGAGATGTTTCGTCTCTGGGAAAGCACAGATCCCCACTGCTGTTGTGCCTGTAGATAGGGTGAAGAGCAGCAAGAGCTTTCAGGGCTGGGCCCTTCCTTGTGGGAGAAGGAGCCGGACGTTTGCCTTTTCGGCAAGAGGCTCTGCGCGCGGCCGAGCGCCATGAGACGTTGCGTCTCTGGGAAAGCACAGATCCCCACTGCTGTTGTGCCTGTAGATAGGGCGCCAAGGGTAGGTGAAGAGCAGCAAGAGCTTTCAGGGCTGGGCCCTTCCTTGTGGGAGAAGGAGCCGGACGTTTGCCTTTTCGGCAAGAGGCTCTGCCGCGGCCGAGCGCCATGAGATGTTGCGTCTCTGGGAAAGCACAGATCCCAATGCTGTTGTGCCTGTAGATAGGGTGCCAAGGCACCGTGAAGAGCAGCAAGAGCTTTCAGGGCTGGGCCCTTCCTTGTGGGAGAAGGAGCCGGACGTTTGCCTTTTCGGCAAGAGGCTCTGCCGCGGCCGAGCGCCATGAGATGTTGCGTCTCTGGAAAAGCACAGATCCCAATGCTGTTGTGCCTGTAGATAGGGCGCCAAGGGTAGCTGAAGAGCAGCAAGAGCTTTCAGGGCTGGTCCCTTCCTTGTGGGAGAAGGAGCCGGACGTTTGCCTTTTCGGCAAGAGGCTCTGTCGCGGCCGAGCGCCATGAGACGTTGCGTCTCTGGGAAAGCACAGATCCCCACTGCTGTTGTGCCTGTAGATAGGGTGCCAAGGCACCGTGAAGAGCAGCAAGAGCTTTCAGGGCTGGGCCCTTCCTTGTGGGAGAAGGAGCCGGACGTTTGCCTTTTCGGCAAGAGGCTCTGCCGCGGCCGAGCGCCATGAGATGTTGCGTCTCTGGAAAAGCACAGATCCCAATGCTGTTGTGCCTGTAGATAGGGCGCCAAGGGTAGGTGAAGAGCAGCAAGAGCTTTCAGGGCTGGGCCCTTCCTTGTGGGAGAAGGAGCCGGACGTTTGCCTTTTCGGCAAGAGGCTCTGCCGCGGCCGAGCGCCATGAGATGTTGCGTCTCTGGGAAAGCACAGATCCCCAGTGCTGTTGTGCCTGTAGATAGGGTGCCAAGGCACCGTGAAGAGCAGCAAGAGCTTTCAGGGCTGGGCCCTTCCTTGTGGGAGAAGGAGCCGGACGTTTGCCTTTTCGGCAAGAGGCTCTGCCGCGGGCCGAGCGCCATGAGACGTTGCGTCTCTGGGAAAGCACAGATCCCCACTGCTGTTGTGCCTGTAGATAGGGTGCCAAGGCACCGTGAAGAGCAGCAAGAGCTTTCAGGGCTGGGCCCCTTCCTTGTGGGAGAAGGAGCCGGACGTTTGCCTTTTCGGCAAGAGGCTCTGCCGCGGCCCGAGCGCCATGAGACGTTGCGTCTCTGGGAAAGCACAGATCCCCACTGCTGTTGTGCCTGTAGATAGGGTGCCAAGGCACCGTGAAGAGCAGCAAGAGCTTTCAGGGCTGGGCCCTTCCTTGTGGGAGAAGGAGCCGGACGTTTGCCTTCTCGGCAAGAGGCTCTGCCGCGGCCGAGCGCCATGAGATGTTGCGTCTCTGGGAAAGCACATATCCCCACTGCTGTTGTGCCTGTAGATAGGGTGCCAAGGCACCGTGAAGAGCAGCAAGAGCTTTCAGGGCTGGGCCCTTCCTTGTGGGAGAAGGAGCCGGACGTTTGCCTTTTCGGCAAGAGGCTCTGCCGCGGCCGAGCGCCATGAGACGTTGCGTCTCTGGGAAAGCACAGATCCCCACTGCTGTTGTGCCTGTAGATAGGGTGCCAAGGCACCGTGAAGAGCAGCAACATCTTTCAGGGCTGGGACCTTCCTTGTGGGAGAAGGAGCTGGACGTTTGCCTTTTCGGCAAGAGGCTCTGCCGCGGCCGAGCGCCATGAGATGTTTCGTCTCTGGGAAAGCACAGATCCCCACTGCTGTTGTGCCTGTAGATAGGGTGAAGAGCAGCAAGAGCTTTCAGGGCTGGGCCTTCCTTGTGGGAGAAGGAGCCGGACGTTTGCCTTTTCGGCAAGAGGCTCTGCCGCGGCCGAGCGCCCATGAGACGTTGCGTCTCTGGGAAAGCACAGATCCCCACTGCTGTTGTGCCTGTAGATAGGGCGCCAAGGGTAGGTGAAGAGCAGCAAGAGCTTTCAGGGCTGGGCCCTTCCTTGTGGGAGAAGGAGCCGGACGTTTGCCTTTTCGGCAAGAGGCTCTGCCGCGGCCGAGCGCCATGAGATGTTGCGTCTCTGGGAAAGCACAGATCCCACTGCTGTTGTGCCTGTAGATAGGGTGCCAAGGCACCGTGAAGAGCAGCAAGAGCTTTCAGGGCTGGGCCCTTCCTTGTGGGAGAAGGAGCCGGACGTTTGCCTTTTCGGCAAGAGGCTCTGCCGCGGCCGAGCGCCATGAGATGTTGCGTCTCTGGAAAAGCACAGATCCCAATGCTGTTGTGCCTGTAGATAGGGCGCCAAGGGTAGCTGAAGAGCAGCAAGAGCTTTCAGGGCTGGTCCCTTCCTTGTGGGAGAAGGAGCCGGACGTTTGCCTTTTCGGCAAGAGGCTCTGTCGCGGCCGAGCGCCATGAGACGTTGCGTCTCTGGGAAAGCACAGATCCCCACTGCTGTTGTGCCTGTAGATAGGGTGCCAAGGCACCGTGAAGAGCAGCAAGAGCTTTCAGGGCTGGGCCCTTCCTTGTGGGAGAAGGAGCCGGACGTTTGCCTTTTCGGCAAGAGGCTCTGCCGCGGCCGAGCGCCATGAGATGTTGCGTCTCTGGAAAAGCACAGATCCCAATGCTGTTGTGCCTGTAGATAGGGCGCCAAGGGTAGGTGAAGAGCAGCAAGAGCTTTCAGGGCTGGGCCCTTCCTTGTGGGAGAAGGAGCCGGACGTTTGCCTTTTCGGCAAGAGGCTCTGCCGCGGCCGAGCGCCATGAGATGTTGCGTCTCTGGGAAAGCACAGATCCCCAGTGCTGTTGTGCCTGTAGATAGGGTGCCAAGGCACCGTGAAGAGCAGCAAGAGCTTTCAGGGCTGGGCCCTTCCTTGTGGGAGAAGGAGCCGGACGTTTGCCTTTTCGGCAAGAGGCTCTGCCGCGGCCGAGCGCCATGAGACGTTGCGTCTCTGGGAAAGCACATATCCCCACTGCTGTTGTGCCTGTAGATAGGGTGCCAAGGCACCGTGAAGAGCAGCAAGAGCTTTCAGGGCTGGGCCCTTCCTTGTGGGAGAAGGAGCCGGACGTTTGCCTTTTCGGCAAGAGGCTCTGCCGCGGCCGAGCGCCATGAGACGTTGCGTCTCTGGGAAAGCACAGATCCCCACTGCTGTTGTGCCTTTAGATAGGGTGCCAAGGCACCGTGAAGAGCAGCAAGAGCTTTCAGGGCTGGGCCCTTCCTTGTGGGAGAAGGAGCCGGACGTTTGCCTTTTCGGCAAGAGGCTCTGCCGCGGCCGAGCGCCATGAGATGTTGCGTCTCTGGGAAAGCACAGATCCCCACTGCTGTTGTGCCTGTAGATAGGGTGCCAAGGCACCGTGAAGAGCAGCAAGAGCTTTCAGGGCTGGGCCCTTCCTTGTGGGAGAAGGAGCCGGACGTTTGCCTTCTCGGCAAGAGGCTCTGCCGCGGCCGAGCGCCATGAGATGTTGCGTCTCTGGGAAAGCACATATCCCCACTGCTGTTGTGCCTGTAGATAGGGTGCCAAGGCACCGTGAAGAGCAGCAAGAGCTTTCAGGGCTGGGCCCTTCCTTGTGGGAGAAGGAGCCGGACGTTTGCCTTTTCGGCAAGAGGCTCTGCCGCGGCCGAGCGCCATGAGACGTTGCGTCTCTGGGAAAGCACAGATCCCCACTGCTGTTGTGCCTGTAGATAGGGCGCCAAGGCACCGTGAAGAGCAGCAAGAGCTTTCAGGGCTGGGCCCTTCCTTGTGGGAGAAGGAGCCGGACGTTTGCCTTCTCGGCAAGAGGCTCTGCCGCGGCCGAGCGCCATGAGATGTTGCGTCTCTGGGAAAGCACATATCCCCACTGCTGTTGTGCCTGTAGATAGGGTGCCAAGGCACCGTGAAGAGCAGCAAGAGCTTTCAGGGCTGGGCCCTTCCTTGTGGGAGAAGGAGCCGGACGTTTGCCTTTTCGGCAAGAGGCTCTGCCGCGGCGAGGCGCCATGAGACGTTGCGTCTCTGGGAAAGCACAGATCCCCACTGCTGTTGTGCCTGTAGATAGGGGTGCCAAGGCACCGTGAAGAGCAGCAAGAGCTTTCAGGGCTGGGCCCTTCCTTGTGGGAGAAGGAGCCGGACGTTTGCCTTTTCGGCAAGAGGCTCTTCCACGGCCGAGCGCCATGAGATGTTGCGTCTCTGGAAAAGCACAGATCCCCATGCTGTTCTGCCTGATAGATAGGGCACCAAGTGTAGGTGAAGAGCAGCAAGAGCTTTCAGGGCTGGGCCCCTTCCTTGTGGGAGAAGGAGCCGGACGTTTGCCTTTTCGGCAAGAGGCTCTGCCGCGGCCGAGCGCCATGAGACGTTGCGTCTCTGGGAAAGCACAGATCCCCACTGCTGTTGTGCCTTTAGATAGGGTGCCAAGGCACCGTGAAGAGCAGCAAGAGCTTTCAGGGCTGGGCCCTTCCTTGTGGGAGAAGGAGCCGGACGTTTGCCTTTTCGGCAAGAGGCTCTGCCGCGGGCCGAGCGCCATGAGATGTTGCGTCTCTGGGAAAGCACAGATCCCCACTGCTGTTGTGCCTGTAGATAGGGTGCCAAGGCACCGTGAAGAGCAGCAAGAGCTTTCAGGGCTGGGCCCTTCCTTGTGGGAGAAGGAGCCGGACGTTTGCCTTCTCGGCAAGAGGCTCTGCCGCGGCCGAGCGCCATGAGATGTTGCGTCTCTGGGAAAGCACATATCCCCACTGCTGTTGTGCCTGTAGATAGGGTGCCAAGGCACCGTGAAGAGCAGCAAGAGCTTTCAGGGCTGGGCCCTTCCTTGTGGGAGAAGGAGCCGGACGTTTGCCTTTTCGGCAAGAGGCTCTGCCGCGGCCGAGCGCCATGAGACGTTGCGTCTCTGGGAAAGCACAGATCCCCACTGCTGTTGTGCCTGTAGATAGGGTGCCAAGGCACCGTGAAGAGCAGCAAGAGCTTTCAGGGCTGGGCCCTTCCTTGTGGGAGAAGGAGCCGGACGTTTGCCTTCTCGGCAAGAGGCTCTGCCGCGGCCGAGCGCCATGAGATGTTGCGTCTCTGGGAAAGCACATATCCCCACTGCTGTTGTGCCTGTAGATAGGGGTGCCAAGGCACCGTGAAGAGCAGCAAGAGCTTTCAGGGCTGGGCCCTTCCTTGTGGGAGAAGGAGCCGGACGTTTGCCTTTTCGGCAAGAGGCTCTGCCGCGGCCGAGCGCCATGAGACGTTGCGTCTCTGGGAAAGCACAGATCCCCACTGCTGTTGTGCCTGTAGATAGGGTGCCAAGGGCACCGTGAAGAGCAGCAAGAGCTTTCAGGGCTGGGCCCTTCCTTGTGGGAGAAGGAGCCGGACGTTTGCCTTTTCGGCAAGAGGCTCTGCCGCGGCCGAGCGCCATGAGACGTTGCGTCTCTGGGAAAGCACAGATCCCCACTGCTGTTGTGCCTGTAGATAGGGTGCCAAGGCACCGTGAAGAGCAGCAAGAGCTTTCAGGGCTGGGCCCTTCCTTGTGGGAGAAGGAGCCGGACGTTTGCCTTTTCGGCAAGAGGCTCTGCCACGGCCGAGCGCCATGAGATGTTGCGTCTCTGGAAAAGCACAGATCCCCATGCTGTTCTGCCTGATAGATAGGGCACCAAGTGTAGGTAAAGAGCAGCAAGAGCTTTCAGGGCTGGGCCCTTCCTTGTGGGAGAAGGAGCCGGACGTTTGCCTTTTCGGCAAGAGGCTCAGCCGCGGCCGAGCGCCATGAGATGTTGCGCCTCTGGGAAAGCACATATCCCCAGTGCTGTTGTGCCTGCAGATAGGGCGCCAAGGCACCGTGAAGAGCAGCAAGAGCTTTCAGGGCTGGGGCCCTTCCTTGTGGGAGAAGGAGCCGGACGTTTGCCTTTTCGGCAAGAGGCTCTGCCGCGGCCGAGCGCCATGAGATGTTGCGTCTCTGGGAAAGCACAGATCCCAATGCTGTTGTGCCTGTAAATAGGGCACCAAGTGTAGGTGAAGAGCAACAACAGCTTTCAGGGCTGGTCCCTTCCTTGTGGGAGAAGGAGCCGGACGTTTGCCTTTTCGGCAAGAGGCTCTGCCGCGGGCCGAGCGCCATGAGATGCTGCGTCTCTGGGAAAGCACAGATCCCCAGTGCTGTTGTGCCTGTAGATAGGGTGCCAAGGCACCGTGAAGAGCAGCAAGAGCTTTCAGGGCTGGGCCCTTCCTTGTGGGAGAAGGAGCCGGACGTTTGCCTTTTTGCCAAGAGGTTCTGCCGTGGCCGAGCGCCATGAGACGTTGCGTCTCTGGGAAAGCACAGATCCCCAGTGCTGTTGTGCCTGTAGATAGGGCGCGAAGGCACCGTGAAGAGCAGCAAGAGCTTTCAGGGCTGGGCCCTTCCCTGTGGTAGAAGGAGCCGGACGTTTGCCTTTTCGGCAAGAGGCTCTGCCGTGGCCGAGCGCCATGAGATGTTGCGTCTCTGGGAAAGCACAGATCCCCAGTGCTGTTGTGCCTGTAGATAGGGCGCCAAGGCACCGTGAAGAGCAGCAAGAGCTTTCAGGGCTGGGCCCTTCCTTGTGGGAGAAGGAGCCGGACGTTTGCCTTTTCGGCAAGAGGCTCTGCCGCGGCCGAGCGCCATGAGATGTTGCGTCTCTGGGAAAGCACAGATCCCCACTGCTGTTGTGCCTGTAGATAGGGTGCCAAGGGTAGGTGAAGAGCAACAAGAGCTTTCCGGGCTGGGCCCTTCCTTGTGGTAGAAGGAGCCGGACGTTTGCCTTTTCGGCAAGAGGCTCTGCCGCGGCCGAGCGCCATGAGATGTTGCGTCTCTGGGAAAGCACAGATCCCCACTGCTGTTGTGCCTGTAGATAGGGCGCCAAGGCACCGTGAAGAGCAGCAAGAGCTTTCAGGGCTGGGCCCTTCCTTGTGGGAGAAGGAGCCGGACGTTTGCCTTTTCGGCAAGAGGCTCTGCCGCGGCCGAGCGCCATGAGACGTTGCGTCTCTGGGAAAGCACAGATCCCCACTGCTGTTGTGCCTGTAGATAGGGTGCCAAGGCACCGTTGAAGAGCAGCAAGAGCTTTCAGGGCTGGGCCCTTCCTTGTGGGAGAAGGAGCCGGACGTTTGCCTTCTCGGCAAGAGGCTCTGCCGCGGCCGAGCGCCATGAGATGTTGCGTCTCTGGGAAAGCACATATCCCCACTGCTGTTGTGCCTATAGATAGGGGTGCCAAGGCACCGTGAAGAGCAGCAAGAGCTTTCAGGGCTGGGCCCTTCCTTGTGGGAGAAGGAGCCGGACGTTTGCCTTTTCGGCAAGAGGCTCTGCCGCGGCCGAGCGCCATGAGACGTTGCGTCTCTGGGAAAGCACAGATCCCCACTGCTGTTGTGCCTGTAGATAGGGTGCCAAGGCACCGTGAAGAGCAGCAAGAGCTTTCAGGGCTGGGCCCTTCCTTGTGGGAGAAGGAGCCGGACGTTTGCCTTCTCGGCAAGAGGCTCTGCCGCGGCCGAGCGCCATGAGATGTTGCGTCTCTGGGAAAGCACATATCCCCACTGCTGTTGTGCCTGTAGATAGGGTGCCAAGGCACCGTGAAGAGCAGCAAGAGCTTTCAGGGCTGGGCCCTTCCTTGTGGGAGAAGGAGCCGGACGTTTGCCTTTTCGGCAAGAGGCTCTGCCGCGGCCGAGCGCCATGAGACGTTGCGTCTCTGGGAAAGCACAGATCCCCACTGCTGTTGTGCCTGTAGATAGGGTGCCAAGGCACCGTGAAGAGCAGCAAGAGCTTTCAGGGCTGGGCCCTTCCTTGTGGGAGAAGGAGCCGGACGTTTGCCTTTTCGGCAAGAGGCTCTGCCGCGGCCGAGCGCCATGAGACGTTGCGTCTCTGGGAAAGCACAGATCCCCACTGCTGTTGTGCCTGTAGATAGGGTGCCAAGGCACCGTGAAGAGCAGCAAGAGCTTTCAGGGCTGGGCCCTTCCTTGTGGGAGAAGGAGCCGGACGTTTGCCTTTTCGGCAAGAGGCTCTGCCACGGCCGAGCGCCATGAGATGTTGCGTCTCTGGAAAAGCACAGATCCCCATGCTGTTCTGCCTGATAGATAGGGCACCAAGTGTAGGTGAAGAGCAGCAAGAGCTTTCAGGGCTGGGCCCTTCCTTGTGGGAGAAGGAGCCGGACGTTTGCCTTTTCGGCAAGAGGCTCAGCCGCGGCCGAGCGCCATGAGATGTTGCGCCTCTGGGAAAGCACATATCCCCAGTGCTGTTGTGCCTGCAGATAGGGCGCCAAGGCACCGTGAAGAGCAGCAAGAGCTTTCAGGGCTGGGCCCTTCCTTGTGGGAGAAGGAGCCGGACGTTTGCCTTTTCGGCAAGAGGCTCTGCCGCGGCCGAGCGCCATGAGATGTTGCGTCTCTGGGAAAGCACAGATCCCAATGCTGTTGTGCCTGTAAATAGGGCACCAAGTGTAGGTGAAGAGCAACAACAGCTTTCAGGGCTGGTCACTTCCTTGTGGGAGAAGGAGCCGGACGTTTGCCTTTTCGGCAAGAGGCTCTGCCGCGGCCGAGCGCCATGAGATGCTGCGTCTCTGGGAAAGCACAGATCCCCAGTGCTGTTGTGCCTGTAGATAGGGTGCCAAGGCACCGTGAAGAGCAGCAAGAGCTTTCAGGGCTGGGCCCTTCCTTGTGGGAGAAGGAGCCGGACGTTTGCCTTTTTGCCAAGAGGTTCTGCCGTGGCCGAGCGCCATGAGACGTTGCGTCTCTGGGAAAGCACAGATCCCCAGTGCTGTTGTGCCTGTAGATAGGGTGCCAAGGCACCGTGAAGAGCAGCAAGAGCTTTCAGGGCTGGGCCCTTCCTTGTGGGAGAAGGAGCCGGACGTTTGCCTTTTCGGCAAGAGGCTCTGCCGCGGCCGAGCGCCATGAGATGTTGCGTCTCTGGGAAAGCACAGATCCCCACTGCTGTTGTGCCTGTAGATAGGGCGCGAAGGCACCGTGAAGAGCAGCAAGAGCTTTCAGGGCTGGGCCCTTCCCTGTGGTAGAAGGAGCCGGACGTTTGCCTTTTCGGCAAGAGGCTCTGCCGTGGCCGAGCGCCATGAGATGTTGCGTCTCTGGGAAAGCACAGATCCCCAGTGCTGTTGTGCCTGTAGATAGGGCGCCAAGGCACCGTGAAGAGCAGCAAGAGCTTTCAGGGCTGGGCCCTTCCTTGTGGGAGAAGGAGCCGGACGTTTGCCTTTTCGGCAAGAGGCTCTGCCGCGGCCGAGCGCCATGAGATGTTGCGTCTCTGGGAAAGCACAGATCCCCACTGCTGTTGTGCCTGTAGATAGGGTGCCAAGGGTAGGTGAAGAGCAACAAGAGCTTTCCGGGCTGGGCCCTTCCTTGTGGTAGAAGGAGCCGGACGTTTGCCTTTTCGGCAAGAGGCTCTGCCGCGGCCGAGCGCCATGAGATGTTGCGTCTCTGGGAAAGCACAGATCCCCAGTGCTGTTGTGCCTGTAGATAGGGTGCCAAGGCACCGTGAAGAGCAGCAAGAGCTTTCAGGGCTGGGCCCTTCCTTGTGGGAGAAGGAGCCGGACGTTTGCCTTTTCGGCAAGAGGCTCTGCCGCGGCCGAGCACCATGAGATCTTGCGTCTCTGGGAAAGCACAGATCCCCAGTGCTGTTGTGCCTGTAGATAGGGAGCCAAGGCACCGTGAAGAGCAGCAAGAGCTTTCAGGGCTGGGTCCTTCCTTGTGGGAGAAGGAGCCGGACGTTTGCCTTTTCGGCAAGAGGCTCTGCCGCGGCCGAGCGCCATGAGATGTTGCGTCTCTGGGAAAGCACAGATCCCCGTGCTGTTCTGCCTGTAGATAGGGCACCAAGTGTAGGTGAAGAGCAGCAAGAGCTTTCAGGGCTGGGCCCTTCCTTGTGGGAGAAGGAGCCGGACGTTTGCCTTTTCGGCAAGAGGCTCAGCCGCGGCCGAGCGCCATGAGATGTTGCGCCTCTGGGAAAGCACAGATCCCCAGTGCTGTTGTGCCTGCAGATAGGGCGCCAAGGCACCGTGAAGAGCAGCAAGAGCTTTCAGGGCTGGGCCCTTCCTTGTGGGAGAAGGAGCCGGACGTTTGCCTTTTCAGCAAGAGGCTCTGCCGCGGCCGAGCGCCATGAGATGTTGCGTCTCTGGGAAAGCACAGATCCCAATGCTGTTGTGCCTGTAAATAGGGCACCAAGTGTAGGTGAAGAGCAGCAACAGCTTTCAGGGCTGGGCCCTTCCTTGTGGGAGAAGGAGCCGGACGTTTGCCTTTTCGGCAAGAGGCTCTGCCGCGGCCGAGCGCCATGAGATGCTGCGCCTCTGGGAAAGCACAGATCCCCAGTGCTGTTGTGCCTGTAGATAGGGCGCCAAGGCACCGTGAAGAGCAGCAAGAGCTTTCAGGGCTGGGCCCTTCCTTGTGGGAGAAGGAGCCGGACGTTTGCCTTTTCGGCAAGAGGCTCTGCCATGGCCGAGCGCCATGAGATATTTCTTCTCTGGGAAAGCACAGATCCCCACTGCTGTTGTTCCTTTAGTTAGGGTGCCAAGGGTAGGTGAAGAGCAGCAAGAGCTTTCAGGGCTGGGCCATTCCTTGTGGGAGAAGGAGCCGGACGTTTGCCTTTTCGGCAAGAGGCTCTGCCGCGGCCGAGCGCCATGAGATGTTGCGTCTCTGGGAAAGCACAGATCCCCAGTGCTGTTGTGCCTGTAGATAGGGCGCCAAGGCACCGTGAAGAGCAGCAAGAGCTTTCAGGGCTGGGTCCTTCCTTGTGGGAGAAGGAGCCGGACGTTTGCCTTTTCGGCAAGAGGCTCTGCCGCGGCCGAGCGCCATGAGATGTTGCGTCTCTGGGAAAGCACAGATCCCCACTGCTGTTGTGCCTGTAGATAGGGTGCCAAGGGTAGGTGAAGAGCAGCAAGAGCTTTCAGGGCTGGGCCCTTCCTTGTGGGAGAAGGAGCCGGACGTTTGCCTTTTGGGCAAGAGGCTCTGCCGCGGCCGAGCGCCATGAGATGTTGCGTCTCTGGGAAAGCACAGATCCCCACTGCTGTTGTGCCTGTAGATAGGGTGCCAAGGCACCGTGAAGAGCAGCAACATCTTTCAGGGCTGGGACCTTCCTTGTGGGAGAAGGAGCTGGACGTTTGCCTTTTCGGCAAGAGGCTCTGCCGCGGCCGAGCGCCATGAGATGTTTCGTCTCTGGGAAAGCACAGATCCCCACTGCTGTTGTGCCTGTAGATAGGGTGAAGAGCAGCAAGAGCTTTCAGGGCTGGGCCCTTCCTTGTGGGAGAAGGAGCCGGACGTTTGCCTTTTCGGCAAGAGGCTCTGCCGCGGCCGAGCGCCATGAGACATTGCGTCTCTGGGAAAGCACAGATCCCCACTGCTGTTGTGCCTGTAGATAGGGCGCCAAGGGTAGGTGAAGAGCAGCAAGAGCTTTCCGGGCTGGTCCCTTCCTTGTGGGAGAAGGAGCCGGACGTTTGCCTTTTCGGCAAGAGGCTCTGCCGCGGCCGAGCGCCATGAGATGTTGCGTCTCTGGGAAAGCACAGATCCCACTGCTGTTGTGCCTGTAGATAGGGTGCCAAGGCACCGTGAAGAGCAGCAAGAGCTTTCAGGGCTGGGCCCTTCCTTGTGGGAGAAGGAGCCGGACGTTTGCCTTTTCGGCAAGAGGCTCTGCCGCGGCCGAGCGCCATGAGATGTTGCGTCTCTGGAAAAGCACAGATCCCAATGCTGTTGTGCCTGTAGATAGGGCGCCAAGGGTAGGTGAAGAGCAGCAAGAGCTTTCAGGGCTGGTCCCTTCCTTGTGGGAGAAGGAGCCGGACGTTTGCCTTTTCGGCAAGAGGCTCTGTCGCGGCCGAGCGCCATGAGACGTTGCGTCTCTGGGAAAGCACAGATCCCCACTGCTGTTGTGCCTGTAGATAGGGTGCCAAGGCACCGTGAAGAGCAGCAAGAGCTTTCAGGGCTGGGCCCTTCCTTGTGGGAGAAGGAGCCGGACGTTTGCCTTTTCGGCAAGAGGCTCTGCCGCGGCCGAGCGCCATGAGATGTTGCGTCTCTGGAAAAGCACAGATCCCAATGCTGTTGTGCCTGTAGATAGGGCGCCAAGGGTAGGTGAAGAGCAGCAAGAGCTTTCAGGGCTGGGCCCTTCCTTGTGGGAGAAGGAGCCGGACGTTTGCCTTTTCGGCAAGAGGCTCTGCCGCGGCCGAGCGCCATGAGATGTTGCGTCTCTGGGAAAGCACAGATCCCCAGTGCTGTTGTGCCTGTAGATAGGGTGCCAAGGCACCGTGAAGAGCAGCAAGAGCTTTCAGGGCTGGGCCCTTCCTTGTGGGAGAAGGAGCCGGACGTTTGCCTTTTCGGCAAGAGGCTCTGCCGCGGCCGAGCGCCATGAGACGTTGCGTCTCTGGGAAAGCACATATCCCCACTGCTGTTGTGCCTGTAGATAGGGTGCCAAGGCACCGTGAAGAGCAGCAAGAGCTTTCAGGGCTGGGCCCTTCCTTGTGGGAGAAGGAGCCGGACGTTTGCCTTTTCGGCAAGAGGCTCTGCCGCGGCCGAGCGCCATGAGACGTTGCGTCTCTGGGAAAGCACAGATCCCCACTGCTGTTGTGCCTGTAGATAGGGTGCCAAGGCACCGTGAAGAGCAGCAAGAGCTTTCAGGGCTGGGCCCTTCCTTGTGGGAGAAGGAGCCGGACGTTTGCCTTTTCGGCAAGAGGCTCTGCCGCGGCCGAGCGCCATGAGATGTTGCGTCTCTGGAAAAGCACAGATCCCAGTGCTGTTGTGCCTGTAGATAGGGCGCCAAGGGTAGGTGAAGAGCAGCAAGAGCTTTCAGGGCTGGGCCCTTCCTTGTGGGAGAAGGAGCCGGACGTTTGCCTTTTCGGCAAGAGGCTCTGCCGCGGCCGAGCACCATGAGACGTTGCGTCTCTGGGAAAGCACAGATCCCCACTGCTGTTGTGCCTGTAGATAGGGTGCCAAGGCACCGTGAAGAGCAGCAAGAGCTTTCAGGGCTGGGCCCTTCCTTGTGGGAGAAGGAGCCGGACGTTTGCCTTTTGGGCAAGAGGCTCTGCCGCGGCCGAGCGCCATGAGATGTTGCGTCTCTGGGAAAGCACAGATCCCCACTGCTGTTGTGCCTGTAGATAGGGTGCCAAGGCACCGTGAAGAGCAGCAACATCTTTCAGGGCTGGGACCTTCCTTGTGGGAGAAGGAGCTGGACGTTTGCCTTTTCGGCAAGAGGCTCTGCCGCGGCCGAGCGCCATGAGATGTTTCGTCTCTGGGAAAGCACAGATCCCCACTGCTGTTGTGCCTGTAGATAGGGTGAAGAGCAGCAAGAGCTTTCAGGGCTGGGCCCTTCCTTGTGGGAGAAGGAGCCGGACGTTTGCCTTTTCGGCAAGAGGCTCTGCCGCGGCCGAGCGCCATGAGACGTTGCGTCTCTGGGAAAGCACAGATCCCCACTGCTGTTGTGCCTGTAGATAGGGCGCCAAGGGTAGGTGAAGAGCAGCAAGAGCTTTCCGGGCTGGTCCCTTCCTTGTGGGAGAAGGAGCCGGACGTTTGCCTTTTCGGCAAGAGGCTCTGCCGCGGCCGAGCGCCATGAGATGTTGCGTCTCTGGGAAAGCACAGATCCCACTGCTGTTGTGCCTGTAGATAGGGTGCCAAGGCACCGTGAAGAGCAGCAAGAGCTTTCAGGGCTGGGCCCTTCCTTGTGGGAGAAGGAGCCGGACGTTTGCCTTTTCGGCAAGAGGCTCTGCCGCGGCCGAGCGCCATGAGATGTTGCGTCTCTGGAAAAGCACAGATCCCAATGCTGTTGTGCCTGTAGATAGGGCGCCAAGGGTAGGTGAAGAGCAGCAAGAGCTTTCAGGGCTGGTCCCTTCCTTGTGGGAGAAGGAGCCGGACGTTTGCCTTTTCGGCAAGAGGCTCTGTCGCGGCCGAGCGCCATGAGACGTTGCGTCTCTGGGAAAGCACAGATCCCCACTGCTGTTGTGCCTGTAGATAGGGTGCCAAGGCACCGTGAAGAGCAGCAAGAGCTTTCAGGGCTGGGCCCTTCCTTGTGGGAGAAGGAGCCGGACGTTTGCCTTTTCGGCAAGAGGCTCTGCCGCGGCCGAGCGCCATGAGATGTTGCGTCTCTGGAAAAGCACAGATCCCAATGCTGTTGTGCCTGTAGATAGGGCGCCAAGGGTAGGTGAAGAGCAGCAAGAGCTTTCAGGGCTGGGCCCTTCCTTGTGGGAGAAGGAGCCGGACGTTTGCCTTTTCGGCAAGAGGCTCTGCCGCGGCCGAGCGCCATGAGATGTTGCGTCTCTGGGAAAGCACAGATCCCCACTGCTGTTGTGCCTGTAGATAGGGTGCCAAGGCACCGTGAAGAGCAGCAAGAGCTTTCAGGGCTGGGCCCTTCCTTGTGGGAGAAGGAGCCGGACGTTTGCCTTTTCGGCAAGAGGCTCTGCCGCGGCCGAGCGCCATGAGACGTTGCGTCTCTGGGAAAGCACATATCCCCACTGCTGTTGTGCCTGTAGATAGGGTGCCAAGGCACCGTGAAGAGCAGCAAGAGCTTTCAGGGCTGGGCCCTTCCTTGTGGGAGAAGGAGCCGGACGTTTGCCTTTTGGGCAAGAGGCTCTGCCGCGGCCGAGCGCCATGAGATGTTGCGTCTCTGGGAAAGCACAGATCCCCACTGCTGTTGTGCCTGTAGATAGGGCGCCAAGGGTAGGTGAAGAGCAGCAAGAGCTTTCAGGGCTGGGCCCTTCCTTGTGGGAGAAGGAGACGGACGTTTGCCTTTTCGGCAAGAGGCTCTGCCGCGGCCGAGCACCATGAGACGTTGCGTCTCTGGGAAAGCACAGATCCCCACTGCTGTTGTGCCTGTAGATAGGGTGCCAAGGCACCGTGAAGAGCAGCAAGAGCTTTCAGGGCTGGGCCCTTCCTTGTGGGAGAAGGAGCCGGACGTTTGCCTTCTCGGCAAGAGGCTCTGCCGCGGCCGAGCGCCATGAGATGTTGCGTCTCTGGGAAAGCACATATCCCCACTGCTGTTGTGCCTGTAGATAGGGTGCCAAGGCACCGTGAAGAGCAGCAAGAGCTTTCAGGGCTGGGCCCTTCCTTGTGGGAGAAGGAGCCGGACGTTTGCCTTTTCGGCAAGAGGCTCTGCCGCGGCCGAGCGCCATGAGACGTTGCGTCTCTGGGAAAGCACAGATCCCCACTGCTGTTGTGCCTGTAGATAGGGTGCCAAGGCACCGTGAAGAGCAGCAAGAGCTTTCAGGGCTGGGCCCTTCCTTGTGGGAGAAGGAGCCGGACGTTTGCCTTCTCGGCAAGAGGCTCTGCCGCGGCCGAGCGCCATGAGATGTTGCGTCTCTGGGAAAGCACATATCCCCACTGCTGTTGTGCCTGTAGATAGGGTGCCAAGGCACCGTGAAGAGCAGCAAGAGCTTTCAGGGCTGGGCCCTTCCTTGTGGGAGAAGGAGCCGGACGTTTGCCTTTTCGGCAAGAGGCTCTGCCGCGGCCGAGCGCCATGAGACGTTGCATCTCTGGGAAAGCACAGATCCCCACTGCTGTTGTGCCTGTAGATAGGGCGCCAAGGCACCGTGAAGAGCAGCAAGAGCTTTCAGGGCTGGGCCCTTCCTTGTGGGAGAAGGAGCCGGACGTTTGCCTTCTCGGCAAGAGGCTCTGCCGCGGCCGAGCGCCATGAGATGTTGCGTCTCTGGGAAAGCACATATCCCCACTGCTGTTGTGCCTGTAGATAGGGTGCCAAGGCACCGTGAAGAGCAGCAAGAGCTTTCAGGGCTGGGCCCTTCCTTGTGGGAGAAGGAGCCGGACGTTTGCCTTTTCGGCAAGAGGCTCTGCCGCGGCCGAGCGCCATGAGACGTTGCGTCTCTGGGAAAGCACAGATCCCCACTGCTGTTGTGCCTGTAGATAGGGTGCCAAGGCACCGTGAAGAGCAGCAAGAGCTTTCAGGGCTGGGCCCTTCCTTGTGGGAGAAGGAGCCGGACGTTTGCCTTTTCGGCAAGAGGCTCTGCCGCGGCCGAGCGCCATGAGACGTTGCGTCTCTGGGAAAGCACAGATCCCCACTGCTGTTGTGCCTGTAGATAGGGTGCCAAGGCACCGTGAAGAGCAGCAAGAGCTTTCAGGGCTGGGCCCTTCCTTGTGGGAGAAGGAGCCGGACGTTTGCCTTTTCGGCAAGAGGCTCTGCCGCGGCCGAGCGCCATGAGATGTTGCGTCTCTGGGAAAGCACAGATCCCAATGCTGTTGTTCCTGTAGATAGGGCGCCAAGGGTAGGTGAAGAGCAGCAAGAGCTTTCAGGGCTGGGCCCTTCCTTGTGGGAGAAGGAGCCGGACGTTTGCCTTTTCGGCAAGAGGCTCTGCCGCGGCCGAGCGCCATGAGACGTTGCGTCTCTGGGAAAGCACAGATCCCCACTGCTGTTGTGCCTGTAGATAGGGTGCCAAGGCACCGTGAAGAGCAGCAAGAGCTTTCAGGGCTGGGCCCTTCCTTGTGGGAGAAGGAGCCGGACGTTTGCCTTTTCGGCAAGAGGCTCTGCCGCGGCCGAGCGCCATGAGATGTTGCGTCTCTGGAAAAGCACAGATCCCAATGCTGTTGTGCCTGTAGATAGGGCGCCAAGGGTAGGTGAAGAGCAGCAAGAGCTTTCAGGGCTGGGCCCTTCCTTGTGGGAGAAGGAGCCGGACGTTTGCCTTTTCGGCAAGAGGCTCTGCCGCGGCCGAGCGCCATGAGATGTTGCGTCTCTGGGAAAGCACATATCCCCACTGCTGATGTGCCTGTAGATAGGGCGCCAAGGCACCGTGAAGAGCAGCAAGAGCTTTCAGGGCTGGGCCCTTCCTTGTGGGAGAAGGAGCCGGACGTTTGCCTTTTCGGCATAAGGCTCTGCCGCGGCCGAGCGCCATGAGATGTTGCGTCTCTGGGAAAGCACATATCCCCACTGCTGTTGTGCCTGTAGATAGGGTGCAAAGGCACCGTGAAGAGCAGCAAGAGCTTTCAGGGCTGGGCCCTTCCTTGTGGGAGAAGGAGCCGGACGTTTGCCTTTTCGGCAAGAGGCTCTGCCGCGGCCGAGCGCCATGAGACGTTGCGTCTCTGGGAAAGCACAGATCCCCACTGCTGTTGTGCCTGTAGATAGGGTGCCAAGGCACCGTGAAGAGCAGGAAGAGCTTTCAGGGCTGGGCCCTTCCTTGTGGGAGAAGGAGCCGGACGTTTGCCTTTTCGGCAAGAGGCTCTGCCGCGGCCGAGCGCCATGAGATGTTGCGTCTCTGGGAAAGCACAGATACCAATGCTGTTGTTCCTGTAGATAGGGCGCCAAGGGTAGGTGAAGAGCAGCAAGAGCTTTCAGGGCTGGGCCCTTCCTTGTGGGAGAAGGAGCCGGACGTTTGCCTTTTCGGCAAGAGGCTCTGCCGCGGCCGAGCGCCATGAGATGTTGCGTCTCTGGGAAAGCACAGATCCCCACTGCTGTTGTGCCTGTAGATAGGGTGCCAAGGCACCGTGAAGAGCAGCAAGAGCTTTCAGGGCTGGGCCCTTCCTTGTGGGAGAAGGAGCCGGACGTTTGCCTTTTCGGCAAGAGGCTCTGCCGCGGCCGAGCGCCAAGAGACGTTGCGTCTCTGGGAAAGCACATATCCCCACTGCTGTTGTGCCTGTAGATAGGGTGCCAAGGCACCGTGAAGAGCAGCAAGAGCTTTCAGGGCTGGGCCCTTCCTTGTGGGAGAAGGAGCCGGACGTTTGAATTTTCGGCAAGAGGCTCTGCCGCGGCCGAGCGCCATGAGATGTTGTGTCTCTGGAAAAGCACAGATCCCAATGCTGTTGTGCCTGTAGATAGGGTGCCAAGGCACCGTGAAGAGCAGCAAGAGCTTTCAGGGCTGGGCCCTTCCTTGTGGGAGAAGGAGCCGGACGTTTGCCTTCTCGGCAAGAGGCTCTGCCGCGGCCGAGCGCCATGAGACGTTGCGTCTCTGGGAAAGCACAGATCCCCACTGCTGTTGTGCCTGTAGATAGGGTGCCAAGGCACCGTGAAGAGCAGCAAGAGCTTTCAGGGCTGGGCCCTTCCTTGTGGGAGAAGGAGCCGGACGTTTGCCTTTTCGGCAAGAGGCTCTGCCGCGGCCGAGCGCCATGAGATGTTGCGTCTCTGGAAAAGCACAGATCCCAATGCTGTTGTGCCTGTAGATAGGGCGCCAAGGGTAGGTGAAGAGCAGCAAGAGCTTTCAGGGCTGGGCCCTTCCTTGTGGTAGAAGGAGCCGGACGTTTGCCTTTTCGGCAAGAGGCTCTGCCGCGGCCGAGCGCCATGAGATGTTGCGTCTCTGGGAAAGCACATATCCCCACTGCTGATGTGCCTGTAGATAGGGCGCCAAGGCACCGTGAAGAGCAGCAAGAGCTTTCAGGGCTGGGTCCTTCCTTGTGGGAGAAGGAGCCGGACGTTTGCCTTCTCGGCAAGAGGCTCTGCCGCGGCCGAGCGCCATGAGATGTTGCGTCTCTGGGAAAGCACATATCCCCAGTGCTGTTGTGCCTGTAGATAGGGTGCCAAGGCACCGTGAAGAGCAGCAAGAGCTTTCAGGGCTGGGCCCTTCCTTGTGGGAGAAGGAGCCGGACGTTTGCCTTTTCGGCAAGAGGCTCTGCCGCGGCCGAGCACCATGAGATGTTGCCTCTCTGGGAAAGCACAGATCCCCACTGCTGTTGTGCCTGTAGATAGGGTGCCAAGGCACCGTGAAGAGCAGCAAGAGCTTTCAGGGCTGGGCCCTTCCTTGTGGGAGAAGGAGCCGGACGTTTGCCTTTTCGGCAAGAGGCTCTGCCGCGGCCGAGCGCCATGAGACGTTGCGTCTCTGGAAAAGCACAGATCCCAATGCTGTTGTGCCTGTAGATAGGGCGCCAAGGGTAGGTGAAGAGCAGCAAGAGCTTTCAGGGCTGGACCCTTCCTTGTGGGAGAAGGAGCCGGACGTTTGCCTTTCGGCAAGAGGCTCTGCCGCGGCCGAGCGCCATGAGATGTTGCGTCTCTGGGAAAGCACAGATCCCCACTGCTGTTGTGCCTGTAGATAGGGTGCCAAGGCACCGTGAAGAGCAGCAAGAGCTTTCAGGGCTGGGCCCTTCCTTGTGGGAGAAGGAGCCGGACGTTTGCCTTTTCGGCAAGAGGCTCTGCCGCGGCCGAGCGCCATGAGACGTTGCGTCTCTGGGAAAGCACAGATCCCCACTGCTGTTGTGCCTGTAGATAGGGTGCCAAGGCACCGTGAAGAGCAGCAAGAGCTTTCCGGGCTGGGCCCTTCCTTGTGGGAGAAGGAGCCGGACGTTTGCCTTTTCGGCAAGAGGCTCTGCCGCGGCCGAGCGCCATGAGATGTTGCGTCTCTGGAAAAGCACAGATCCCAATGCTGTTGTGCCTGTAGATAGGGCGCCAAGGCACCGTGAACAGCAGCAAGAGCTTTCAGGGCTGGGCCCTTCCTTGTGGGAGAAGGAGCCGGACGTTTGCCTTTTCGGCAAGAGGCTCTGCCGCGGCCGAGCGCCATGAGATGTTGCGTCTCTGGGAAAGCACAGATCCCCAGTGCTGTTGTGCCTGTAGATAGGGCGCCAAGGCACCGTGAAGAGCAGCAAGAGCTTTCAGGGCTGGGTCCTTCCTTGTGGGAGAAGGAGCCGGACGTTTGCCTTTTCGGCAAGAGGCTCTGCCGCGGCCGAGCGCCATGAGATGTTGCGTCTCTGGGAAAGCACATATCCCCACTGCTGTTGTGCGTGTAGATAGGGTGCCAAGGCACCGTGAAGAGCAGCAAGAGCTTTCAGGGCTGGGCCCTTCCTTGTGGGAGAAGGAGCCGGACGTTTGCCTTTTCGGCAAGAGGCTCTGCCGCGGCCGAGCGCCATGAGATGTTGCGTCTCTGGGAAAGCACAGATCCCCACTGCTGTTGTGCCTGTAGATAGGGTGCCAAGGCACCGTGAAGAGCAGCAAGAGCTTTCAGGGCTGGGCCCTTTCTTGTGGGAGAAGGAGCCGGACGTTTGCCTTTTCGGCAAGAGGCTCTGCCGCGGCCGAGCGCCATGAGATGTTGCGTCTCTGGGAAAGCACATATCCCCACTGCTGATGTGCCTGTAGATAGGGCGCCAAGGCACCGTGAAGAGCAGCAAGAGCTTTCAGGGCTGGGTCCTTCCTTGTGGGAGAAGGAGCCGGACGTTTGCCTTTTCGGCAAGAGGCTCTGCCGCGGCCGAGCGCCATGAGATGTTGCGTCTCTGGGAAAGCACAGATCCCAATGCTGTTGTTCCTGTAGATAGGGCGCCAAGGGTAGGTGAAGAGCAGCAAGAGCTTTCAGGGCTGGGTCCTTCCTTGTGGGAGAAGGAGCCGGACGTTTGCCTTTTCGGCAAGAGGCTCTGCCGCGGCCGAGCGCCATGAGATGTTGCGTCTCTGGGAAAGCACAGATCCCCACTGCTGTTGTGCCTGTAGATAGGGTGCCAAGGCACCGTGAAGAGCAGCAAGAGCTTTCAGGGCTGGGCCCTTCCTTGTGGGAGAAGGAGCCGGACGTTTGCCTTTTCGGCAAGAGGCTCTGCCGCGGCCGAGCGCCATGAGACGTTGCGTCTCTGGGAAAGCACAGATCCCCACTGCTGTTGTGCCTGTAGAT
This sequence comes from Harpia harpyja, assembly GCF_026419915.1. Taxonomy (NCBI): domain Eukaryota; kingdom Metazoa; phylum Chordata; class Aves; order Accipitriformes; family Accipitridae; genus Harpia; species Harpia harpyja. The sequence continues at coordinate 10,031,876 of NC_068955.1, read as the reverse complement.
AGGGTGCCAAGGCACCGTGAAGAGCAGCAAGAGCTTTCAGGGCTGGGCCCTTCCTTGTGGGAGAAGGAGCCGGACGTTTGCCTTTTCGGCAAGAGGCTCTGCCGCGGCCGAGCGCCATGAGACGTTGCGTCTCTGGGAAAGCACAGATCCCCACTGCTGTTGTGCCTGTAGATAGGGTGCCAAGGCACCGTGAAGAGCAGCAAGAGCTTTCAGGGCTGGGCCCTTCCTTGTGGGAGAAGGAGCCGGACGTTTGCCTTTTCGGCAAGAGGCTCTGCCGCGGCCGAGCGCCATGAGATGTTGCGTCTCTGGGAAAGCACAGATCCCCAGTGCTGTTGTGCCTGTAGATAGGGCGCCAAGGCACCGTGAAGAGCAGCAAGAGCTTTCAGGGCTGGGTCCTTCCTTGTGGGAGAAGGAGCCGGACGTTTGCCTTTTCGGCAAGAGGCTCTGCCGCGGCCGAGCGCCATGAGATGTTGCGTCTCTGGGAAAGCACATATCCCCACTGCTGTTGTGCCTGTAGATAGGGTGCCAAGGCACCGTGAAGAGCAGCAAGAGCTTTCAGGGCTGGGCCCTTCCTTGTGGGAGAAGGAGCCGGACGTTTGCCTTTTCGGCAAGAGGCTCTGCCGCGGCCGAGCGCCATGAGATGTTGCGTCTCTGGGAAAGCACAGATCCCCACTGCTGTTGTGCCTGTAGATAGGGTGCCAAGGCACCGTGAAGAGCAGCAAGAGCTTTCAGGGCTGGGCCCTTCCTTGTGGGAGAAGGAGGCGGACGTTTGCCTTTTCGGCAAGAGGCTCTGCCGCGGCCGAGCGCCATGAGATGTTGCGTCTCTGGGAAAGCACATATCCCCACTGCTGATGTGCCTGTAGATAGGGCGCCAAGGCACCGTGAAGAGCAGCAAGAGCTTTCAGGGCTGGGTCCTTCCTTGTGGGAGAAGGAGCCGGACGTTTGAATTTTCGGCAAGAGGCTCTGCCGCGGCCGAGCGCCATGAGATGTTGCGTCTCTGGGAAAGCACAGATCCCAATGCTGTTGTTCCTGTAGATAGGGCGCCAAGGGTAGGTGAAGAGCAGCAAGAGCTTTCAGGGCTGGGCCCTTCCTTGTGGGAGAAGGAGCCGGACGTTTGCCTTTTCGGCAAGAGGCTCTGCCGCGGCCGAGCGCCATGAGATGTTGCGTCTCTGGGAAAGCACAGATCCCCACTGCTGTTGTGCCTGTAGATAGGGTGCCAAGGCACCGTGAAGAGCAGCAAGAGCTTTCAGGGCTGGGTCCTTCCTTGTGGGAGAAGGAGCCGGACGTTTGCCTTTTCGGCAAGAGGCTCTGCCGCGGCCGAGCGCCATGAGACGTTGCGTCTCTGGGAAAGCACAGATCCCCACTGCTGTTGTGCCTTTAGATAGGGTGCCAAGGCACCGTGAAGAGCAGCAAGAGCTTTCAGGGCTGGGCCCTTCCTTGTGGGAGAAGGAGCCGGACGTTTGCCTTTTCGGCAAGAGGCTCTGCCGCGGCCGAGCGCCATGAGATGTTGCGTCTCTGGAAAAGCACAGATCCCAATGCTGTTGTGCCTGTAGATAGGGCGCCAAGGGTAGGTGAAGAGCAGCAAGAGCTTTCAGGGCTGGGCCCTTCCTTGTGGGAGAAGGAGCCGGACGTTTGCCTTTTCGGCAAGAGGCTCTGCCGCGGCCGAGCGCCATGAGACGTTGCGTCTCTGGGAAAGCACAGATCCCCACTGCTGTTGTGCCTGTAGATAGGGTGCCAAGGCACCGTGAAGAGCAGCAAGAGCTTTCAGGGCTGGGCCCTTCCTTGTGGGAGAAGGAGCCGGACGTTTGCCTTTTCGGCAAGAGGCTCTGCCGCGGCCGAGCGCCATGAGATGTTGCGTCTCTGGAAAAGCACAGATCCCAATGCTGTTGTGCCTGTAGATAGGGCGCCAAGGGTAGGTGAAGAGCAGCAAGAGCTTTCAGGGCTGGGCCCTTCCTTGTGGGAGAAGGAGCCGGACGTTTGCCTTTTCGGCAAGAGGCTCTGCCGCGGCCGAGCTCCATGAGATGTTGCGTCTCTGGGAAAGCACAGATCCCCACTGCTGTTGTGCCTGTAGATAGGGCGCCAAGGCACCGTGAAGAGCAGCAAGAGCTTTCAGGGCTGGGTCCTTCCTTGTGGGAGAAGGAGCCGGACGTTTGCCTTCTCGGCAAGAGGCTCTGCCGCGGCCGAGCGCCATGAGATGTTGCGTCTCTGGGAAAGCACAGATCCCCACTGCTGTTGTGCCTGTAGATAGGGTGCCAAGGCACCGTGAAGAGCAGCAAGAGCTTTCAGGGCCGGGCCCTTCCTTGTGGGAGAAGGAGCCGGACGTTTGCCTTTTCGGCAAGAGGCTCTGCCGCGGCCGAGCGCCATGAGATGTTGCGTCTCTGGGAAAGCACAGATCCCCACTGCTGTTGTGCCTGTAGATAGGGTGCCAAGGCACCGTGAAGAGCAGCAAGAGCTTTCAGGGCTGGGCCCTTCCTTGTGGGAGAAGGAGCCGGACGTTTGCCTTTTCGGCAAGAGGCTCTGCCGCGGCCGAGCGCCATGAGATGTTGCGTCTCTGGAAAAGCACAGATCCCAATGCTGTTGTGCCTGTAGATAGGGCGCCAAGGGTAGGTGAAGAGCAGCAAGAGCTTTCAGGGCTGGGCCCTTCCTTGTGGGAGAAGGAGCCGGACGTTTGCCTTTTCGGCAAGAGGCTCTGCCGCGGCCGAGCGCCATGAGACGTTGCGTCTCTGGGAAAGCACAGATCCCCACTGCTGTTGTGCCTGTAGATAGGGTGCCAAGGCACCGTGAAGAGCAGCAAGAGCTTTCAGGGCTGGGCCCTTCCTTGTGGGAGAAGGAGCCGGACGTTTGCCTTTTCGGCAAGAGGCTCTGCCGCGGCCGAGCGCCATGAGATGTTGCGTCTCTGGAAAAGCACAGATCCCAATGCTGTTGTGCCTGTAGATAGGGCGCCAAGGGTAGGTGAAGAGCAGCAAGAGCTTTCAGGGCTGGGCCCTTCCTTGTGGGAGAAGGAGCCGGACGTTTGCCTTTTCGGCAAGAGGCTCTGCCGCGGCCGAGCGCCATGAGATGTTGCGTCTCTGGGAAAGCACAGATCCCCAGTGCTGTTGTGCCTGTAGATAGGGCGCCAAGGCACCGTGAAGAGCAGCAAGAGCTTTCAGGGCTGGGTCCTTCCTTGTGGGAGAAGGAGCCGGACGTTTGCCTTTTCGGCAAGAGGCTCTGCCGCGGCCGAGCGCCATGAGATGTTGCGTCTCTGGGAAAGCACATATCCCCACTGCTGTTGTGCGTGTAGATAGGGTGCCAAGGCACCGTGAAGAGCAGCAAGAGCTTTCAGGGCTGGGCCCTTCCTTGTGGGAGAAGGAGCCGGACGTTTGCCTTTTCGGCAAGAGGCTCTGCCGCGGCCGAGCGCCATGAGATGTTGCGTCTCTGGGAAAGCACAGATCCCCACTGCTGTTGTGCCTGTAGATAGGGTGCCAAGGCACCGTGAAGAGCAGCAAGAGCTTTCAGGGCTGGGCCCTTCCTTGTGGGAGAAGGAGCCGGACGTTTGCCTTTTCGGCAAGAGGCTCTGCCGCGGCCGAGCGCCATGAGATGTTGCGTCTCTGGGAAAGCACATATCCCCACTGCTGATGTGCCTGTAGATAGGGCGCCAAGGCACCGTGAAGAGCAGCAAGAGCTTTCAGGGCTGGGTCCTTCCTTGTGGGAGAAGGAGCCGGACGTTTGCCTTTTCGGCAAGAGGCTCTGCCGCGGCCGAGCGCCATGAGATGTTGCGTCTCTGGGAAAGCACAGATCCCAATGCTGTTGTTCCTGTAGATAGGGCGCCAAGGGTAGGTGAAGAGCAGCAAGAGCTTTCAGGGCTGGGTCCTTCCTTGTGGGAGAAGGAGCCGGACGTTTGCCTTTTCGGCAAGAGGCTATGCCGCGGCCGAGCGCCATGAGATGTTGCGTCTCTGGGAAAGCACAGATCCCCACTGCTGTTGTGCCTGTAGATAGGGTGCCAAGGCACCGTGAAGAGCAGCAAGAGCTTTCAGGGCTGGGCCCTTCCTTGTGGGAGAAGGAGCCGGACGTTTGCCTTTTCGGCAAGAGGCTCTGCCGCGGCCGAGCGCCATGAGACGTTGCGTCTCTGGGAAAGCACAGATCCCCACTGCTGTTGTGCCTGTAGATAGGGTGCCAAGGCACCGTGAAGAGCAGCAAGAGCTTTCAGGGCTGGGCCCTTCCTTGTGGGAGAAGGAGCCGGACGTTTGCCTTTTCGGCAAGAGGCTCTGCCGCGGCCGAGCGCCATGAGACGTTGCGTCTCTGGGAAAGCACAGATCCCCACTGCTGTTGTGCCTGTAGATAGGGTGCCAAGGCACCGTGAAGAGCAGCAAGAGCTTTCAGGGCTGGGCCCTTCCTTGTGGGAGAAGGAGCCGGACGTTTGCCTTTTCGGCAAGAGGCTCTGCCGCGGCCGAGCGCCATGAGATGTTGCGTCTCTGGAAAAGCACAGATCCCAATGCTGTTGTGCCTGTAGATAGGGCGCCAAGGGTAGGTGAAGAGCAGCAAGAGCTTTCAGGGCTGGGCCCTTCCTTGTGGGAGAAGGAGCCGGACGTTTGCCTTTTCGGCAAGAGGCTCTGCCGCGGCCGAGCGCCATGAGACGTTGCGTCTCTGGGAAAGCACAGATCCCCACTGCTGTTGTGCCTGTAGATAGGGTGCCAAGGCACCGTGAAGAGCAGCAAGAGCTTTCAGGGCTGGGCCCTTCCTTGTGGGAGAAGGAGCCGGACGTTTGCCTTTTCGGCAAGAGGCTCTGCCGCGGCCGAGCGCCATGAGATGTTGCGTCTCTGGAAAAGCACAGATCCCAATGCTGTTGTGCCTGTAGATAGGGCGCCAAGGGTAGGTGAAGAGCAGCAAGAGCTTTCAGGGCTGGGCCCTTCCTTGTGGGAGAAGGAGCCGGACGTTTGCCTTTTCGGCAAGAGGCTCTGCCGCGGCCGAGCGCCATGAGATGTTGCGTCTCTGGGAAAGCACATATCCCCACTGCTGATGTGCCTGTAGATAGGGCGCCAAGGCACCGTGAAGAGCAGCAAGAGCTTTCAGGGCTGGGTCCTTCCTTGTGGGAGAAGGAGCCGGACGTTTGCCTTCTCGGCAAGAGGCTCTGCCGCGGCCGAGCGCCATGAGATGTTGCATCTCTGGGAAAGCACAGATCCCCACTGCTGTTGTGCCTGTAGATAGGGTGCCAAGGCACCGTGAAGAGCAGCAAGAGCTTTCAGGGCTGGGCCCTTCCTTGTGGGAGAAGGAGCCGGACGTTTGCCTTTTCGGCAAGAGGCTCTGCCGCGGCCGAGCGCCATGAGATGTTGCGTCTCTGGAAAAGCACAGATCCCAATGCTGTTGTGCCTGTAGATAGGGCGCCAAGGGTAGGTGAAGAGCAGCAAGAGCTTTCAGGGCTGGGCCCTTCCTTGTGGGAGAAGGAGCCGGACGTTTGCCTTTTCGGCAAGAGGCTCTGCCGCGGCCGAGCGCCATGAGATGTTGCGTCTCTGGGAAAGCACATATCCCCACTGCTGTTGTGCGTGTAGATAGGGTGCCAAGGCACCGTGAAGAGCAGCAAGAGCTTTCAGGGCTGGGCCCTTCCTTGTGGGAGAAGGAGCCGGACGTTTGCCTTTTCGGCAAGAGGCTCTGCCGCGGCCGAGCGCCATGAGATGTTGCGTCTCTGGGAAAGCACAGATCCCCACTGCTGTTGTGCCTGTAGATAGGGTGCCAAGGCACCGTGAAGAGCAGCAAGAGCTTTCAGGGCTGGGCCCTTCCTTGTGGGAGAAGGAGCCGGACGTTTGCCTTTTCGGCAAGAGGCTCTGCCGCGGCCGAGCGCCATGAGATGTTGCGTCTCTGGGAAAGCACATATCCCCACTGCTGATGTGCCTGTAGATAGGGCGCCAAGGCACCGTGAAGAGCAGCAAGAGCTTTCAGGGCTGGGCCCTTCCTTGTGGGAGAAGGAGCCGGACGTTTGCCTTTTCGGCAAGAGGCTCTGCCGCGGCCGAGCGCCATGAGATGTTGCGTCTCTGGGAAAGCACATATCCCCACTGCTGTTGTGCCTGTAGATAGGGCGCCAAGGCACCGTGAAGAGCAGCAAGAGCTTTCAGGGCTGGGTCCTTCCTTGTGGGAGAAGGAGCCGGACGTTTGCCTTTTCGGCAAGAGGCTCTGCCGCGGCCGAGCGCCATGAGATGTTGCGTCTCTGGGAAAGCACAGATCCCCACTGCTGTTGTGCCTGTAGATAGGGTGCCAAGGCACCGTGAAGAGCAGCAAGAGCTTTCAGGGCTGGGCCCTTCCTTGTGGGAGAAGGAGCCGGACGTTTGCCTTTTCGGCAAGAGGCTCTGCCGCGGCCGAGCGCCATGAGACGTTGCGTCTCTGGGAAAGCACAGATCCCCACTGCTGTTGTGCCTGTAGATAGGGTGCCAAGGCACCGTGAAGAGCAGCAAGAGCTTTCAGGGCTGGGCCCTTCCTTGTGGGAGAAGGAGCCGGACGTTTGCCTTTTCGGCAAGAGGCTCTGCCGCGGCCGAGCGCCATGAGACGTTGCGTCTCTGGGAAAGCACAGATCCCCACTGCTGTTGTGCCTGTAGATAGGGTGCCAAGGCACCGTGAAGAGCAGCAAGAGCTTTCAGGGCTGGGCCCTTCCTTGTGGGAGAAGGAGCCGGACGTTTGCCTTTTCGGCAAGAGGCTCTGCCGCGGCCGAGCGCCATGAGATGTTGCGTCTCTGGAAAAGCACAGATCCCAATGCTGTTGTGCCTGTAGATAGGGCGCCAAGGGTAGGTGAAGAGCAGCAAGAGCTTTCAGGGCTGGGCCCTTCCTTGTGGGAGAAGGAGCCGGACGTTTGCCTTTTCGGCAAGAGGCTCTGCCGCGGCCGAGCGCCATGAGATCTTGCGTCTCTGGGAAAGCACAGATCCCCACTGCTGTTGTGCCTGTAGATAGGGTGCCAAGGCACCGTGAAGAGCAGCAAGAGCTTTCAGGGCTGGGCCCTTCCTTGTGGGAGAAGGAGCCGGACGTTTGCCTTTTCGGCAAGAGGCTCTGCCGCGGCCGAACGCCATGAGATGTTGCGTCTCTGGAAAAGCACAGATCCCAATGCTGTTGTGCCTGTAGATAGGGCGCCAAGGGTAGGTGAAGAGCAGCAAGAGCTTTCAGGGCTGGGCCCTTCCTTGTGGGAGAAGGAGGCGGACGTTTGCCTTTTCGGCAAGAGGCTCTGCCGCGGCTGAGCGCCATGAGATCTTGCGTCTCTGGGAAAGTACATATCCCCACTGCTGATGTGCCTGTAGATAGGGCGCCAAGGCACCGTGAAGAGCAGCAAGAGCTTTCAGGGCTGGGTCCTTCCTTGTGGGAGAAGGAGCCGGACGTTTGCCTTCTCGGCAAGAGGCTCTGCCGCGGCCGAGCGCCATGAGATGTTGCGTCTCTGGGAAAGCACATATCCCCACTGCTGTTGTGCCTGTAGATAGGGTGCCAAGGCACCGTGAAGAGCAGCAAGAGCTTTCAGGGCTGGGCCCTTCCTTGTGGGAGAAGGAGCCGGACGTTTGCCTTTTCGGCAAGAGGCTCTGCCGCGGCCGAGCGCCATGAGATGTTGCGTCTCTGGGAAAGCACAGATCCCCACTGCTGTTGTGCCTGTAGATAGGGTGCCAAGGCACCGTGAAGAGCAGCAAGAGCTTTCAGGGCTGGGCCCTTCCTTGTGGGAGAAGGAGCCGGACGTTTGCCTTTTCGGCAAGAGGCTCTGCCGCGGCCGAGCGCCATGAGATGTTGCATCTCTGGGAAAGCACATATCCCCACTGCTGATGTGCCTGTAGATAGGGCGCCAAGGCACCGTGAAGAGCAGCAAGAGCTTTCAGGGCTGGGCCCTTCCTTGTGGGAGAAGGAGCCGGACGTTTGCCTTTTCGGCAAGAGGCCCTGCCGCGGCCGAGCGCCATGAGATGTTGCGTCTCTGGGAAAGCACAGATCCCCACTGCTGTTGTGTCTGTAGATAGGGCGCCAAGGCACCGTGAAGAGCAGCAAGAGCTTTCAGGGCTGGGCCCTTCCTTGTGGGAGAAGGAGCCGGACGTTTGCCTTTTCGGCAAGAGGCTCTGCCGCGGCCGAGCGCCATGAGACGTTGCGTCTCTGGGAAAGCACAGATCCCAATGCTGTTGTTCCTGTAGATAGGGCGCCAAGGGTAGGTGAAGAGCAGCAAGAGCTTTCAGGGCTGGGTCCTTCCTTGTGGGAGAAGGAGCCGGACGTTTGCCTTTTCGGCAAGAGGCTCTGCCGCGGCCGAGCGCCATGAGATGTTGCGTCTCTGGAAAAGCACAGATCCCAATGCTGTTGTGCCTGTAGATAGGGCGCCAAGGGTAGGTGAAGAGCAGCAAGAGCTTTCAGGGCTGGGCCCTTCCTTGTGGGAGAAGGAGCCGGACGTTTGCCTTTTCGGCAAGAGGCTCTGCCGCGGCCGAGCGCCATGAGATCTTGCGTCTCTGGGAAAGCACAGATCCCCACTGCTGTTGTGCCTGTAGATAGGGTGCCAAGGCACCGTGAAGAGCAGCAAGAGCTTTCAGGGCTGGGCCCTTCCTTGTGGGAGAAGGAGCCGGACGTTTGCCTTTTCGGCAAGAGGCTCTGCCGCGGCCGAACGCCATGAGATGTTGCGTCTCTGGAAAAGCACAGATCCCAATGCTGTTGTGCCTGTAGATAGGGCGCCAAGGGTAGGTGAAGAGCAGCAAGAGCTTTCAGGGCTGGGCCCTTCCTTGTGGGAGAAGGAGGCGGACGTTTGCCTTTTCGGCAAGAGGCTCTGCCGCGGCCGAGCGCCATGAGATGTTGCGTCTCTGGGAAAGCACATATCCCCACTGCTGATGTGCCTGTAGATAGGGCGCCAAGGCACCGTGAAGAGCAGCAAGAGCTTTCAGGGCTGGGTCCTTCCTTGTGGGAGAAGGAGCCGGACGTTTGCCTTCTCGGCAAGAGGCTCTGCCGCGGCCGAGCGCCATGAGATGTTGCGTCTCTGGGAAAGCACATATCCCCACTGCTGTTGTGCCTGTAGATAGGGTGCCAAGGCACCGTGAAGAGCAGCAAGAGCTTTCAGGGCTGGGCCCTTCCTTGTGGGAGAAGGAGCCGGACGTTTTCCTTTTCGGCAAGAGGCTCTGCCGCGGCCGAGCGCCATGAGATGTTGCGTCTCTGGGAAAGCACAGATCCCCACTGCTGTTGTGCCTGTAGATAGGGTGCCAAGGCACCGTGAAGAGCAGCAAGAGCTTTCAGGGCTGGGCCCTTCCTTGTGGGAGAAGGAGCCGGACGTTTGCCTTTTCGGCAAGAGGCTCTGCCGCGGCCGAGCGCCATGAGATGTTGCGTCTCTGGAAAAGCACAGATCCCAATGCTGTTGTGCCTGTAGATAGGGCGCCAAGGGTAGGTGAAGAGCAGCAAGAGCTTTCAGGGCTGGGCCCTTCCTTGTGGGAGAAGGAGCCGGACGTTTGCCTTTTCGGCAAGAGGCTCTGCCGCGGCCGAGCGCCATGAGATGTTGCGTCTCTGGGAAAGCACAGATCCCCACTGCTGTTGTGCCTGTAGATAGGGCGCCAAGGCACCGTGAAGAGCAGCAAGAGCTTTCAGGGCTGGGCCCTTCCTTGTGGGAGAAGGAGCCGGACGTTTGCCTTTTCGGCAAGAGGCTCTGCCGCGGCCGAGCGCCATGAGACGTTGCGTCTCTGGGAAAGCACAGATCCCCACTGCTGTTGTGCCTGTAGATAGGGTGCCAAGGCACCGTGAAGAGCAGCAAGAGCTTTCAGGGCTGGGCCCTTCCTTGTGGGAGAAGGAGCCGGATGTTTGCCTTTTCGGCAAGAGGCTCTGCCGCGGCCGAGCGCCATGAGATGTTGCGTCTCTGGAAAAGCACAGATCCCAATGCTGTTGTGCCTGTAGATAGGGCGCCAAGGGTAGGTGAAGAGCAGCAAGAGCTTTCAGGGCTGGGCCCTTCCTTGTGGGAGAAGGAGCCGGACGTTTGCCTTTTCGGCAAGAGGCTCTGCCGCGGACGAGCGCCATGAGATGTTGCGTCTCTGGGAAAGCACATATCCCCACTGCTGATGTGCCTGTAGATAGGGCGCCAAGGCACCGTGAAGAGCAGCAAGAGCTTTCAGGGCTGGATCCTTCCTTGTGGGAGAAGGAGCCGGACGTTTGCCTTTTCGGCAAGAGGCTCTGCCACGGCCGAGCGCCATGAGATGTTGCGTCTCTGGGAAAGCACATATCCCCACTGCTGTTGTGCCTGTAGATAGGGTGCCAAGGCACCGTGAAGAGCAGCAAGAGCTTTCAGGGCTGGGCCCTTCCTTGTGGGAGAAGGAGCCGGACGTTTGCCTTTTCGGCAAGAGGCTCTGCCGCGGCCGAGCGCCATGAGATGTTGCGTCTCTGGGAAAGCACAGATGCCCACTGCTGTTGTGCCTGTAGATAGGGTGCCAAGGCACCGTGAAGAGCAGCAAGAGCTTTCAGGGCTGGGCCCTTCCTTGTGGGAGAAGGAGCCGGACGTTTGCCTTTTCGGCAAGAGGCTCTGCCGCGGCCGAGCGCCATGAGATGTTGCGTCTCTGGGAAAGCACATATCCCCACTGCTGATGTGCCTGTAGATAGGGCGCCAAGGCACCGTGAAGAGCAGCAAGAGCTTTCAGGACTGGGCCCTTCCTTGTGGGAGAAGGAGCCGGACGTTTGCCTTTTCGGCAAGAGGCCCTGCCGCGGCCGAGCGCCATGAGATGTTGCGTCTCTGGGAAAGCACATATCCCCACTGCTGTTGTGTCTGTAGATAGGGCGCCAAGGCACCGTGAAGAGCAGCAAGAGCTTTCAGGGCTGGGCCCTTCCTTGTGGGAGAAGGAGCCGGACGTTTGCCTTTTCGGCAAGAGGCTCTGCCGCGGCCGAGCGCCATGAGACGTTGCGTCTCTGGGAAAGCACAGATCCCAATGCTGTTGTTCCTGTAGATAGGGCGCCAAGGGTAGGTGAAGAGCAGCAAGAGCTTTCAGGGCTGGGTCCTTCCTTGTGGGAGAAGGAGCCGGACGTTTGCCTTTTCGGCAAGAGGCTCTGCCGCGGCCGAGCGCCATGAGATGTTGCGTCTCTGGGAAAGCACAGATCCCCACTGCTGTTGTGCCTGTAGATAGGGTGCCAAGGCACCGTGAAGAGCAGCAAGAGCTTTCAGGGCTGGGCCCTTCCTTGTGGGAGAAGGAGCCGGACGTTTGCCTTTTCGGCAAGAGGCTCTGCCGCGGCCGAGCGCCATGAGACGTTGCGTCTCTGGGAAAGCACATATCCCCACTGCTGTTGTGCCTGTAGATAGGGTGCCAAGGCACCGTGAAGAGCAGCAAGAGCTTTCAGGGCTGGGCCCTTCCTTGTGGGAGAAGGAGCCGGACGTTTGCCTTTTCGGCAAGAGGCTCTGCCGCGGCCGAGCGCCATGAGACGTTGCGTCTCTGGGAAAGCACAGATCCCCACTGCTGTTGTGCCTGTAGATAGGGTGCCAAGGCACCGTGAAGAGCAGCAAGAGCTTTCAGGGCTGGGCCCTTCCTTGTGGGAGAAGGAGCCGGACGTTTGCCTTTTCGGCAAGAGGCTCTGCCGCGGCCGAGCGCCATGAGATGTTGCGTCTCTGGAAAAGCACAGATCCCAATGCTGTTGTGCCTGTAGATAGGGCGCCAAGGGTAGGTGAAGAGCAGCAAGAGCTTTCAGGGCTGGGCCCTTCCTTGTGGGAGAAGGAGCCGGACGTTTGCCTTTTCGGCAAGAGGCTCTGCCGCGGCCGAGCGCCATGAGACGTTGCGTCTCTGGGAAAGCACAGATCCCCACTGCTGTTGTGCCTGTAGATAGGGTGCCAAGGCACCGTGAAGAGCAGCAAGAGCTTTCAGGGCTGGGCCCTTCCTTGTGGGAGAAGGAGCCGGACGTTTGCCTTTTCGGCAAGAGGCTCTGCCGCGGCCGAGCGCCATGAGACGTTGCGTCTCTGGGAAAGCACAGATCCCCACTGCTGTTGTGCCTGTAGATAGGGCGCCAAGGGTAGGTGAAGAGCAGCAAGAGCTTTCAGGGCTGGGCCCTTCCTTGTGGGAGAAGGAGCCGGACGTTTGCCTTTTCGGCAAGAGGCTCTGCCGCGGCCGAGCGCCATGAGATGTTGCGTCTCTGGGAAAGCACATATCCCCACTGCTGATGTGCCTGTAGATAGGGCGCCAAGGCACCGTGAAGAGCAGCAAGAGCTTTCAGGGCTGGATCCTTCCTTGTGGGAGAAGGAGCCGGACGTTTGCCTTTTCGGCAAGAGGCTCTGCCACGGCCGAGCGCCATGAGATGTTGCGTCTCTGGGAAAGCACATATCCCCACTGCTGTTGTGCCTGTAGATAGGGTGCCAAGGCACCGTGAAGAGCAGCAAGAGCTTTCAGGGCTGGGCCCTTCCTTGTGGGAGAAGGAGCCGGACGTTTGCCTTTTCGGCAAGAGGCTCTGCCGCGGCCGAGCGCCATGAGATGTTGCGTCTCTGGGAAAGCACAGATGCCCACTGCTGTTGTGCCTGTAGATAGGGTGCCAAGGCACCGTGAAGAGCAGCAAGAGCTTTCAGGGCTGGGCCCTTCCTTGTGGGAGAAGGAGCCGGACGTTTGCCTTTTCGGCAAGAGGCTCTGCCGCGGCCGAGCGCCATGAGATGTTGCGTCTCTGGGAAAGCACATATCCCCACTGCTGATGTGCCTGTAGATAGGGCGCCAAGGCACCGTGAAGAGCAGCAAGAGCTTTCAGGGCTGGGCCCTTCCTTGTGGGAGAAGGAGCCGGACGTTTGCCTTTTCGGCAAGAGGCCCTGCCGCGGCCGAGCGCCATGAGATGTTGCGTCTCTGGGAAAGCACATATCCCCACTGCTGTTGTGTCTGTAGATAGGGCGCCAAGGCACCGTGAAGAGCAGCAAGAGCTTTCAGGGCTGGGCCCTTCCTTGTGGGAGAAGGAGCCGGACGTTTGCCTTTTCGGCAAGAGGCTCTGCCGCGGCCGAGCGCCATGAGACGTTGCGTCTCTGGGAAAGCACAGATCCCAATGCTGTTGTTCCTGTAGATAGGGCGCCAAGGGTAGGTGAAGAGCAGCAAGAGCTTTCAGGGCTGGGTCCTTCCTTGTGGGAGAAGGAGCCGGACGTTTGCCTTTTCGGCAAGAGGCTCTGCCGCGGCCGAGCGCCATGAGATGTTGCGTCTCTGGGAAAGCACAGATCCCCACTGCTGTTGTGCCTGTAGATAGGGTGCCAAGGCACCGTGAAGAGCAGCAAGAGCTTTCAGGGCTGGGCCCTTCCTTGTGGGAGAAGGAGCCGGACGTTTGCCTTTTCGGCAAGAGGCTCTGCCGCGGCCGAGCGCCATGAGACGTTGCGTCTCTGGGAAAGCACATATCCCCACTGCTGTTGTGCCTGTAGATAGGGTGCCAAGGCACCGTGAAGAGCAGCAAGAGCTTTCAGGGCTGGGCCCTTCCTTGTGGGAGAAGGAGCCGGACGTTTGCCTTTTCGGCAAGAGGCTCTGCCGCGGCCGAGCGCCATGAGACGTTGCGTCTCTGGGAAAGCACAGATCCCCACTGCTGTTGTGCCTGTAGATAGGGTGCCAAGGCACCGTGAAGAGCAGCAAGAGCTTTCAGGGCTGGGCCCTTCCTTGTGGGAGAAGGAGCCGGACGTTTGCCTTTTCGGCAAGAGGCTCTGCCGCGGCCGAGCGCCATGAGATGTTGCGTCTCTGGAAAAGCACAGATCCCAATGCTGTTGTGCCTGTAGATAGGGCGCCAAGGGTAGGTGAAGAGCAGCAAGAGCTTTCAGGGCTGGGCCCTTCCTTGTGGGAGAAGGAGCCGGACGTTTGCCTTTTCGGCAAGAGGCTCTGCCGCGGCCGAGCGCCATGAGACGTTGCGTCTCTGGGAAAGCACAGATCCCCACTGCTGTTGTGCCTGTAGATAGGGTGCCAAGGCACCGTGAAGAGCAGCAAGAGCTTTCAGGGCTGGGCCCTTCCTTGTGGGAGAAGGAGCCGGACGTTTGCCTTTTCGGCAAGAGGCTCTGCCGCGGCCGAGCGCCATGAGACGTTGCGTCTCTGGAAAAGCACAGATCCCAATGCTGTTGTGCCTGTAGATAGGGCGCCAAGGGTAGGTGAAGAGCAGCAAGAGCTTTCAGGGCTGGGCCCTTCCTTGTGGGAGAAGGAGCCGGACGTTTGCCTTTTCGGCAAGAGGCTCTGCCGCGGACGAGCGCCATGAGATGTTGCGTCTCTGGGAAAGCACAGATCCCCACTGCTGTTGTGCCTGTAGATAGGGTGCCAAGGCACCGTGAAGAGCAGCAAGAGCTTTCAGGGCTGGGCCCTTCCTTGTGGGAGAAGGAGCCGGACGTTTGCCTTTTCGGCAAGAGGCTCTGCCGCGGCCGAGCGCCATGAGACGTTGCGTCTCTGGGAAAGCACAGATCCCCACTGCTGTTGTGCCTGTAGATAGGGTGCCAAGGCACCGTGAAGAGCAGCAAGAGCTTTCAGGGCTGGGCCCTTCCTTGTGGGAGAAGGAGCCAGACGTTTGCCTTTTCGGCAAGAGGCTCTGCCGCGGCCGAGCGCCATGAGATGTTGCGTCTCTGGAAAAGCACAGATCCCAATGCTGTTGTGCCTGTAGATAGGGCGCCAAGGGTAGGTGAAGAGCAGCAAGAGCTTTCAGGGCTGGGCCCTTCCTTGTGGGAGAAGGAGCCGGACGTTTGCCTTTTCGGCAAGAGGCTCTGCCGCGGCCGAGCGCCATGAGATGTTGCGTCTCTGGGAAAGCACATATCCACACTGCTGTTGTGCCTGTAGATAGGGTGCCAAGGCACCGTGAAGAGCAGCAAGAGCTTTCAGGGCTGGGCCCTTCCTTGTGGGAGAAGGAGCCGGACGTTTGCCTTTTCGGCAAGAGGCTCTGCCGCGGCCGAGCGCCATGAGATGTTGCGTCTCTGGGAAAGCACAGATCCCCACTGCTGTTGTGCCTGTAGATAGGGCGCCAAGGCACCGTGAAGAGCAGCAAGAGCTTTCAGGGCTGGGCCCTTCCTTGTGGGAGAAGGAGCCGGACGTTTGCCTTTTCGGCAAGAGGCTCTGCCGCGGCCGAGCGCCATGAGACGTTGCGTCTCTGGGAAAGCACAGATCCCCACTGCTGTTGTGCCTGTAGATAGGGTGCCAAGGCAACCGTGAAGAGCAGCAAGAGCTTTCAGGGCTGGGCCCTTCCTTGTGGGAGAAGGAGCCGGACGTTTGCCTTTTCGGCAAGAGGCTCTGCCGCGGCCGAGCGCCATGAGATGTTGCGTCTCTGGAAAAGCACAGATCCCAATGCTGTTGTGCCTGTAGATAGGGCGCCAAGGGTAGGTGAAGAGCAGCAAGAGCTTTCAGGGCTGGGCCCTTCCTTGTGGGAGAAGGAGCCGGACGTTTGCCTTTTCGGCAAGAGGCTCTGCCGCGGCCGAGCGCCATGAGATGTTGCGTCTCTGGGAAAGCACAGATCCCCACTGCTGATGTGCCTGTAGATAGGGCGCCAAGGCACCGTGAAGAGCAGCAAGAGCTTTCAGGGCTGGGTCCTTCCTTGTGGGAGAAGGAGCCGGACGTTTGCCTTTTCGGCAAGAGGCTCTGCCGCGGCCGAGCGCCATGAGATGTTGCGTCTCTGGGAAAGCACATATCCCCACTGCTGTTGTGCCTGTAGATAGGGTGCCAAGGCACCGTGAAGAGCAGCAAGAGCTTTCAGGGCTGGGCCCTTCCTTGTGGGAGAAGGAGCCGGACGTTTGCCTTTTCGGCAAGAGGCTCTGCCGCGGCCGAGCGCCATGAGACGTTGCGTCTCTGGGAAAGCACAGATCCCCACTGCTGTTGTGCCTGTAGATAGGGTGCCAAGGCACCGTGAAGAGCAGCAAGAGCTTTCAGGGCTGGGCCCTTCCTTGTGGGAGAAGGAGCCGGACGTTTGCCTTTTCGGCAAGAGGCTCTGCCGCGGCCCGAGCGCCATGAGATGTTGCGTCTCTGGGAAAGCACAGATCCCAATGCTGTTGTTCCTGTAGATAGGGCGCCAAGGGTAGGTGAAGAGCAGCAAGAGCTTTCAGGGCTGGGTCCTTCCTTGTGGGAGAAGGAGCCGGACGTTTGCCTTTTCGGCAAGAGGCTCTGCCGCGGCCGAGCGCCATGAGACGTTGCGTCTCTGGGAAAGCACAGATCCCCACTGCTGTTGTGCCTGTAGATAGGGTGCCAAGGCACCGTGAAGAGCAGCAAGAGCTTTCAGGGCTGGGCCCTTCCTTGTGGGAGAAGGAGCCGGACATTTGCCTTTTCGGCAAGAGGCTCTGCCGCGGCCGAGCGCCATGAGATGTTGCGTCTCTGGAAAAGCACAGATCCCAATGCTGTTGTGCCTGTAGATAGGGCGCCAAGGGTAGGTGAAGAGCAGCAAGAGCTTTCAGGGCTGGGTCATTCCTTGTGGGAGAAGGAGCCGGACGTTTGCCTTTTCGGCAAGAGGCTCTGCCGCGGGCCGAGCGCCATGAGATGTTGCGTCTCTGGGAAAGCACATATCCCCACTGCTGTTGTGCCTGTAGATAGGGTGCCAAGGCACCGTGAAGAGCAGCAAGAGCTTTCAGGGCTGGGCCCTTCCTTGTGGGAGAAGGAGCCGGACGTTTGCCTTTTCGGCAAGAGGCTCTGCCGCAGCCGAGCGCCATGAGATCTTGCGTCTCTGGGAAAGCACAGATCCCCACTGCTGTTGTGCCTTTAGATAGGGCGCCAAAGCACCGTGAAGAGCAGCAAGAGCTTTCAGGGCTGGGCCCTTCCTTGTGGGAGAAGGAGCCGGACGTTTGCCTTTTCGGCAAGAGGCTCTGCCGCGGCCGAGCGCCATGAGATGTTGCTTCTCTGGGAAAGCACAGATCCCCACTGCTGTTGTGCCTGTAGATAGGGCGCCAAGGCACCGTGAAGAGCAGCAAGAGCTTTCAGGGCTGGGCCCTTCCTTGTGGGAGAAGGAGCCGGACGTTTGCCTTTTCGGCAAGAGGCTCTGCCGCGGGCCGAGCGCCATGAGACGTTGCGTCTCTGGGAAAGCACAGATCCCCAGTGCTGTTGTGCCTGTAGATAGGGTGCCAAGGCACCGTGAAGAGTAGCAAGA
The DNA here is from genome assembly GCF_026419915.1 of Harpia harpyja. Lineage (NCBI taxonomy): Eukaryota > Metazoa > Chordata > Aves > Accipitriformes > Accipitridae > Harpia > Harpia harpyja. The sequence goes on along the minus strand of NC_068955.1, from coordinate 10,014,911 downwards.
GCTTTCAGGGCTGGTCCCTTCCTTGTGGGAGAAGGAGCCGGACGTTTGCCTTTTCGGCAAGAGGCTCTGCCGCGGCCGAGCGCCATGAGATGTTGCGTCTCTGGGAAAGCACAGATCCCCACTGCTGTTGTGCCTGTAGATAGGGCGCCAAGGCACCGTGAAGAGCAGCAAGAGCTTTCAGGGCTGGGCCCTTCCTTGTGGGAGAAGGAGACGGACGTTTGCCTTTTCGGCAAGAGGCTCTGCCGCGGCCGAGCGCCATGAGATCTTGCGTCTCTGGGAAAGCACAGATCCCCCAGTGCTGTTGTGCCTGTAGATAGGGAGCCAAGGCACCGTGAAGAGCAGCAAGAGCTTTCAGGGCTGGGCCCTTCCTTGTGGGAGAAGGAGCCGGACGTTTGCCTTTTCGGCAAGAGGCTCTGCCGCGGCCGAGCGCCATGAGAATTTGCGTCTCTGGGAAAGCACAGATCCCCACTGCTCTTATTCCTTTAGATAGGGTGCCAAGGGTAGGTGAAGAGCAGCAACAGCTTTCAGGGCTGGGCCCTTCCTTGTGGGAGAAGGAGCCGGACGTTTGCCTTTTCGGCAAGAGGCTCTGCCGCGGCCGAGCGCCATGAGATGTTGCGTCTCTGGGAAAGCACAGATCCCCACTGCTGTTGTGCCTGTAGATAGGGTGCCAAGGGTAGGTGAAGAGCAGCAAGAGCTTTCAGGGCTGGGTCCTTCCTTGTGGGAGAAGGAGCCGGACGTTTGCCTTTTCGGCAAGAGGCTCTGCCGCGGCCAAGCGCCATGAGATGTTGCGTCTCTGGGAAAGCACATATCCCCACTGCTGTTGTGCCTGTAGATAGGGTGCCAAGGCACCGTGAAGAGCAGCAAGAGCTTTCAGGGCTGGGCCCTTCCTTGTGGGAGAAGGAGCCGGACGTTTGCCTTTTCGGCAAGAGGCTCTGCCGCGGCCGAGCGCCATGAGATGTTGCGTCTCTGGAAAAGCACAGATCCCCATGCTGTTCTGTCTGATAGATAGGGCACCAAGTGTAGGTGAAGAGCAGCAAGAGCTTTCAGGGCTGGGCCCTTCCTTGTGGGAGAAGGAGCCGGACGTTTGCCTTTTCGGCAAGAGGCTCTGCCGCGGCCGAGCGCCATGAGATGTTGCGCCTCTGGGAAAGCACAGATCCCCAGTGCTGTTGTGCCTGTAGATAGGGTGCCAAGGCACCGTGAAGAGCAGCAAGAGCTTTCAGGGCTGGGCCCTTCCTTGTGGGAGAAGGAGCCGGACGTTTGCCTTTTCGGCAAGAGGCTCTGCCGCGGCCGAGCGCCATGAGATGTTGCGTCTCTGGGAAAGCACAGAGCCAATGCTGTTGTGCCTGTAAATAGGGCACCAAGTGTAGGTGAAGAGCAGCAAGAGCTTTCAGGGCTGGGCCCTTCCTTGTGGGAGAAGGAGCCGGACGTTTGCCTTTTCGGCAAGAGGCTCTGCCGCGGCCGAGCGCCATGAGATGTTGCGTCTCTGGGAAAGCACAGATCCCCACTGCTGTTGTGCCTGTAGATAGGGCGCCAAGGCACCGTGAAGAGCAGCAAAAGCTTTCAGGGCTGGGCCCTTCCTTGTGGGAGAAGGAGCCGGACGTTTGCCTTTCGGCAAGAGGCTCTGCCGCGGCCGAGCGCCATGAGATGTTGCGTCTCTGGAAAAGCACAGATCCCAATGCTGTTGTGCCTGTAGATAGGGCGCCAAGGGTAGGTGAAGAGCAGCAAGAGCTTTCAGGGCTGGGCCCTTCCTTGTGGGAGAAGGAGCCGGACGTTTGCCTTTTCGGCAAGAGGCTCTGCCGCGGCCGAGCGCCATGAGATGTTGCGTCTCTGGGAAAGCACAGATCCCCACTGCTGTTGTGCCTGTAGATAGGGCGCCAAGGCACCGTGAAGAGCAGCAAGAGCTTTCAGGGCTGGGCCCTTCCTTGTGGGAGAAGGAGACGGACGTTTGCCTTTTCGGCAAGAGGCTCTGCCGCGGCCGAGCGCCATGAGATCTTGCGTCTCTGGGAAAGCACAGATCCCCAGTGCTGTTGTGCCTGTAGATAGGGAGCCAAGGCACCGTGAAGAGCAGCAAGAGCTTTCAGGGCTGGGTCCTTCCTTGTGGGAGAAGGAGCCGGACGTTTGCCTTTTCGGCAAGAGGCTCTGCCGCGGCCGAGCGCCATGAGATGTTGCGTCTCTGGGAAAGCACAGATCCCCACTGCTCTTATTCCTTTAGATAGGGTGCCAAGGGTAGGTGAAGAGCAGCAACAGCTTTCAGGGCTGGGCCCTTCCTTGTGGGAGAAGGAGCCGGACGTTTGCCTTTTCGGCAAGAGGCTCTGCCGCGGGCCGAGCGCCATGAGATGTTGCGTCTCTGGGAAAGCACAGATCCCCACTGCTGTTGTGCCTGTAGATAGGGTGCCAAGGCACCCTGAAGAGCAGCAAACGCTTTCAGGGCTGGGTCCTTCCTTGTGGGAGAAGGAGCCGGACGTTTGCCTTTTCGGCAAGAGGCTCTGCCGCGGCCGAGCGCCATGAGATGTTGCGTCTCTGGGAAAGCACAGATCCCCACTGCTGTTGTGCCTGTAGATAGGGTGCCAAGGCACCGTGAAGAGCAGCAAGAGCTTTCAGGGCTGGGCCCTTCCTTGTGGGAGAAGGAGCCGGACGTTTGCCTTTTCGGCAAGAGGCTCTGCCGCGGCCGAGCGCCATGAGATGTTGCGTCTCTGGAAAAGCACAGATCCCCATGCTGTTCTGTCTGATAGATAGGGCACCAAGTGTAGGTGAAGAGCAGCAAGAGCTTTCAGGGCTGGGCCCTTCCTTGTGGGAGAAGGAGCCGGACGTTTGCCTTTTCGGCAAGAGGCTCTGCCGCGGCCGAGCGCCATGAGATGTTGCGCCTCTGGGAAAGCACAGATCCCCAGTGCTGTTGTGCCTGTAGATAGGGTGCCAAGGCACCGTGAAGAGCAGCAAGAGCTTTCAGGGCTGGGCCCTTCCTTGTGGGAGAAGGAGCCGGACGTTTGCCTTTTCGGCAAGAGGCTCTGCCGCGGCCGAGCGCCATGAGATGTTGCGTCTCTGGGAAAGCACAGAGCCAATGCTGTTGTGCCTGTAAATAGGGCACCAAGTGTAGGTGAAGAGCAGCAAGAGCTTTCAGGGCTGGGCCCTTCCTTGTGGGAGAAGGAGCCGGACGTTTGCCTTTTCGGCAAGAGGCTCTGCCGCGGCCGAGCGCCATGAGATGTTGCGTCTCTGGGAAAGCACAGATCCCCACTGCTGTTGTGCCTGTAGATAGGGCGCCAAGGCACCGTGAAGAGCAGCAAAAGCTTTCAGGGCTGGGCCCTTCCTTGTGGGAGAAGGAGCCGGACGTTTGCCTTTCGGCAAGAGGCTCTGCCGCGGCCGAGCGCCATGAGATGTTGCGTCTCTGGAAAAGCACAGATCCCAATGCTGTTGTGCCTGTAGATAGGGCGCCAAGGGTAGGTGAAGAGCAGCAAGAGCTTTCAGGGCTGGGCCCTTCCTTGTGGGAGAAGGAGCCGGACGTTTGCCTTTTCGGCAAGAGGCTCTGCCGCGGCCGAGCGCCATGAGATGTTGCGTCTCTGGGAAAGCACATATCCCCACTGCTGATGTGCCTGTAGATAGGGCGCCAAGGCACCGTGAAGAGCAGCAAGAGCTTTCAGGGCTGGGTCCTTCCTTGTGGGAGAAGGAGCCGGACGTTTGCCTTTTCGGCAAGAGGCTCTGCCGCGGCCGAGCGCCATGAGATGTTGCGTCTCTGGGAAAGCACATATCCCCACTGCTGTTGTGCCTGTAGATAGGGTGCCAAGGCACCGTGAAGAGCAGCAAGAGCTTTCAGGGCTGGGCCCTTCCTTGTGGGAGAAGGAGCCGGACGTTTGCCTTTTCGGCAAGAGGCTCTGCCGCGGCCGAGCGCCATGAGATGTTGCGTCTCTGGGAAAGCACAGATCCCCAGTGCTGTTGTGCCTGTAGATAGGGTGCCAAGGGTAGGTGAAGAGCAGCAAGAGCTTTCAGGGCTGGGCCCTTCCTTGTGGGAGAAGGAGCCGGACGTTTGCCTTTTCGGCAAGAGGCTCTGCCACGGCCGAGCGCCATGAGATGTTGCGTCTCTGGGAAAGCACATATCCCCAGTGCTGTTGTGCCTGTAGATAGTGTGCCAAGGCACCGTGAAGAGCAGCAAGAGCTTTCAGGGCTGGGCCCTTCCTTGTGGGAGAAGGAGCCGGACGTTTGCCTTTTCGGCAAGAGGCTCTGCCGCAGCCGAGCGCCATGAGATCTTGCGTCTCTGGGAAAGCACAGATCCCCACTGCTGTTGTTCCTTTAGATAGGGCGCCAAAGCACCGTGAAGAGCAGCAAGAGCTTTCCGGGCTGGGCCCTTCCTTGTGGGAGAAGGAGCCGGACGTTTGCCTTTTCGACAAGAGGCTCTGCCGCGGCCGAGCGCCATGAGATGTTGCTTCTCTGGGAAAGCACAGATCCCCACTGCTGTTGTGCCTGTAGATAGGGCGCCAAGGCACCGTGAAGAGCAGCAAGAGCTTTCAGGGCTGGGCCCTTCCTTGTGGGAGAAGGAGCCGGACGTTTGCCTTTTCGGCAAGAGGCTCTGCCGCGGCCGAGCGCCATGAGACGTTGCGTCTCTGGGAAAGCACAGATCCCCAGTGCTGTTGTGCCTGTAGATAGGGAGCCAAGGCACCGTGAAGAGCAGCAAGAGTTTTCAGGGCTGGGCCCTTCCTTGTGGGAGAAGGAGACGGACGTTTGCCTTTTCGGCAAGAGGCTCTGCCGCGGCCGATCGCCATGAGATGTTGCGTCTCTGGGAAAGCACATATCCCCAGTGCTGTTTTGCCTGTAGATAGGGCGCGAAGGCACCGTGAAGAGCAGCAAGAGCTTTCAGGGCTGGGCCCTTCCCTGTGGTAGAAGGAGCCAGACGTTTGCCTTTTCGGCAAGAGGCTCTGCCGCGGCCGAGCGCCATGAGATGTTGCGTCTCTGGGAAAGCACAGATCCCCAGTGCTGTTGTGCCTGTAGATAGGGCGCCAAGGCACCGTGAAGAGCAGCAAGAGCTTTCAGGGCTGGGCCCTTCCTTGTGGGAGAAGGAGCCGGACGTTTGCCTTTTCGGCAAGAGGCTCTGCCACGGCCAAGCGCCATGAGAATTTGCGTCTCTGGGAAAGCACAGATCCCCACTGCTCTTATTCCTTTAGATAGGGTGCCAAGGGTAGGTGAAGAGCAGCAAGAGCTTTCAGGGCTGGGCCCTTCCTTGTGGGAGAAGGAGCCGAACGTTTGCCTTTTCGGCAAGAGGCTCTGCCGCGGCCGAGCGCCATGAGATGTTGCGTCTCTGGGAAAGCACAGATCCCCACTGCTGTTGTGCCTGTAGATAGGGTGCCAAGGCACCGTGAAGAGCAGCAAGAGCTTTCAGGGCTGGGCCCTTCCTTGTGGGAGAAGGAGCCGGACGTTTGCCTTTTCGGCAAGAGGCTCTGCCGCGGCCGAGCGCCATGAGATGTTGCGTCTCTAGAAAAGCACAGATCCCCATGCTGTTCTGTCTGATAGATAGGGCACCAAGTGTAGGTGAAGAGCAGCAAGAGCTTTCAGGGCTGGGCCCTTCCTTGTGGGAGAAGGAGCCGGACGTTTGCCTTTTCGGCAAGAGGCTCTGCCGCGGCCGAGCGCCATGAGATGTTGCGCCTCTGGGAAAGCACAGATCCCCAGTGCTGTTGTGCCTGCAGATAGGGTGCCAAGGCACCGTGAAGAGCAGCAAGAGCTTTCAGGGCTGGGCCCTTCCTTGTGGGAGAAGGAGCCGGACGTTTGCCTTTTCGGCAAGAGGCTCTGCCGCGGCCGAGCGCCATGAGATGTTGCGTCTCTGGGAAAGCACAGAGCCAATGCTGTTGTGCCTGTAAATAGGGCACCAAGTGTAGGTGAAGAGCAGCAAGAGCTTTCAGGGCTGGGCCCTTCCTTGTGGGAGAAGGAGCCGGACGTTTGCCTTTTCGGCAAGAGGCTCTGCCGCGGCCGAGCGCCATGAGACGTTGCGTCTCTGGGAAAGCACAGATCCCCACTGCTGTTGTGCCTGTAGATAGGGTGCCAAGGCACCGTGAAGAGCAGCAAGAGTTTTCAGGGCTGGTCCCTTCCTTGTGGGAGAAGGAGCCGGACGTTTGCCTTTTCGGCAAGAGGCTCTGCCGCGGCCGAGCGCCATGAGACGTTGCTTCTCTGGGAAAGCACAGATCCCCACTGCTCTTGTGCCTGTAGATAGGGCGTCAAGGCACCGTGAAGAGCAGCAATAGCTTTCAGGGCTGGGCCCTTCCTTGTGGGAGAAGGAGCCGGACGTTTGCCTTTTCGGCAAGAGGCTCTGCCGCGGCCGAGCGCCATGAGACGTTGCGTCTCTGGGAAAGCACAGATCCCCAGTGCTGTTGTGCCTGTAGATAGGGTGCCATGGCACCGTGAAGAGCAGCAAGAGTTTTCAGGGCTGGTCTTTTCCTTGTGGGAGAAGGAAACGGACGTTTGCCTTTTCGGCAAGAGGCTCTGCCGCGGCCGAGCGCCATGAGATGTTGCGTCTCTGGAAAAGCACAGATCCCCATGCTGTTCTGTCTGATAGATAGGGCACCAAGTGTAGGTGAAGAGCAGCAAGAGCTTTCAGGGCTGGGCCCTTCCTTGTGGGAGAAGGAGCCGGACGTTTGCCTTTTCGGCAAGAGGCTCTGCCGCGGCCGAGCGCCATGAGATGTTGCGCCTCTGGGAAAGCACAGATCCCCAGTGCTGTTGTGCCTGCAGATAGGGTGCCAAGGCACCGTGAAGAGCAGCAAGAGCTTTCAGGGCTGGGCCCTTCCTTGTGGGAGAAGGAGCCGGACGTTTGCCTTTTCGGCAAGAGGCTCTGCCGCGGCCGAGCGCCATGAGATGTTGCGTCTCTGGGAAAGCACAGAGCCAATGCTGTTGTGCCTGTAAATAGGGCACCAAGTGTAGGTGAAGAGCAGCAAGAGCTTTCAGGGCTGGGCCCTTCCTTGTGGGAGAAGGAGCCGGACGTTTGCCTTTCGGCAAGAGGCTCTGCCGCGGCCGAGCGCCATGAGATGTTGCGTCTCTGGGAAAGCACAGATCCCCACTGCTGATGTGCCTGTAGATAGGGCGCCAAGGCACCGTGAAGAGCAGCAAGAGCTTTCAGGGCTGGGTCCTTCCTTGTGGGAGAAGGAGCCGGACGTTTGCCTTTTCGGCAAGAGGCTCTGCCGCGGCCGAGCGCCATGAGATGTTGCGTCTCTGGGAAAGCACATATCCCCACTGCTGTTGTGCCTGTAGATAGGGTGCCAAGGCACCGTGAAGAGCAGCAAGAGCTTTCAGGGCTGGGCCCTTCCTTGTGGGAGAAGGAGCCGGACGTTTGCCTTTTCGGCAAGAGGCTCTGCCGCGGCCGAGCGCCATGAGATGTTGCGTCTCTGGGAAAGCACAGATCCCCACTGCTGTTGTGCCTGTAGATAGGGTGCCAAGGGTAGGTGAAGAGCAGCAAGAGCTTTCAGGGCTGGGCCCTTCCTTGTGGGAGAAGGAGCCGGACGTTTGCCTTTTCGGCAAGAGGCTCTGCCGCGGCCGAGGGCCATGAGATATTGCGTCTCTGGAAAAGCACAGATCCCACTGCTGTTGTGCCTGTAGATAGGGCGCCAAGGGTAGGTGAAGAGCAGCAAGAGCTTTCAGGGCTGGGCCCTTCCTTGTGGGAGAAGGAGCCGGACGTTTGCCTTTTCGGCAAGAGGCTCTGCCGCGGCCGAGCGCCATGAGATGTTGCGTCTCTGGGAAAGCACATATCCCCACTGCTGATGTGCCTGTAGATAGGGCGCCAAGGCACCGTGAAGAGCAGCAAGAGCTTTCAGGGCTGGGTCCTTCCTTGTGGGAGAAGGAGCCGGACGTTTGCCTTTTCGGCAAGAGGCTCTGCCGTGGCCGAGCGCCATGAGATGTTGCGTCTCTGGGAAAGCACATATCCCCACTGCTGTTGTGCCTGTAGATAGGGTGCCAAGGCACCGTGAAGAGCAGCAAGAGCTTTCAGGGCTGGGCCCTTCCTTGTGGGAGAAGGAGCCGGACGTTTGCCTTTTCGGCAAGAGGCTCTGCCGCGGCCGAGCGCCATGAGATGTTGCGTCTCTGGAAAAGCACAGATCCCCATGCTGTTCTGTCTGATAGATAGGGCACCAAGTGTAGGTGAAGAGCAGCAAGAGCTTTCAGGGCTGGGCCCTTCCTTGTGGGAGAAGGAGCCGGACGTTTGCCTTTTCGGCAAGAGGCTCTGCCGCGGCCGAGCGCCATGAGATGTTGCGCCTCTGGGAAAGCACAGATCCCCAGTGCTGTTGTGCCTGCAGATAGGGTGCCAAGGCACCGTGAAGAGCAGCAAGAGCTTTCAGGGCTGGGCCCTTCCTTGTGGGAGAAGGAGCCGGACGTTTGCCTTTTCGGCAAGAGGCTCTGCCGCGGCCGAGCGCCATGAGATGTTGCGTCTCTGGGAAAGCACAGAGCCAATGCTGTTGTGCCTGTAAATAGGGCACCAAGTGTAGGTGAAGAGCAGCAAGAGCTTTCAGGGCTGGGCCCTTCCTTGTGGGAGAAGGAGCCGGACGTTTGCCTTTTCGGCAAGAGGCTCTGCCGCGGCCGAGCGCCATGAGATGTTGCGTCTCTGGGAAAGCACAGAGCCAATGCTGTTGTGCCTGTAAATAGGGCACCAAGTGTAGGTGAAGAGCAGCAAGAGCTTTCAGGGCTGGGCCCTTCCTTGTGGGAGAAGGAGCCGGACGTTTGCCTTTTCGGCAAGAGGCTCTGCCGCGGCCGAGCGCCATGAGATGTTGCGTCTCTGGGAAAGCACAGATCCCCACTGCTGTTGTGACTGTAGATAGGGCGCCAAGGCACCGTGAAGAGCAGCAAAAGCTTTCAGGGCTGGGCCCTTCCTTGTGGGAGAAGGAGCCGGACGTTTGCCTTTCGGCAAGAGGCTCTGCCGCGGCCGAGCGCCATGAGATGTTGCGTCTCTGGGAAAGCACAGATCCCCACTGCTGATGTGCCTGTAGATAGGGCGCCAAGGCACCGTGAAGAGCAGCAAGAGCTTTCAGGGCTGGGTCCTTCCTTGTGGGAGAAGGAGCCGGACGTTTGCCTTTTCGGCAAGAGGCTCTGCCGCGGCCGAGCGCCATGAGATGTTGCGTCTCTGGGAAAGCACATATCCCCACTGCTGTTGTGCCTGTAGATAGGGTGCCAAGGCACCGTGAAGAGCAGCAAGAGCTTTCAGGGCTGGGCCCTTCCTTGTGGGAGAAGGAGCCGGACGTTTGCCTTTTCGGCAAGAGGCTCTGCCGCGGCCGAGCGCCATGAGATGTTGCGTCTCTGGGAAAGCACAGATCCCCACTGCTGTTGTGCCTGTAGATAGGGTGCCAAGGGTAGGTGAAGAGCAGCAAGAGCTTTCAGGGCTGGGCCCTTCCTTGTGGGAGAAGGAGCCGGACGTTTGCCTTTTCGGCAAGAGGCTCTGCCGCGGCCGAGGGCCATGAGATATTGCGTCTCTGGAAAAGCACAGATCCCACTGCTGTTGTGCCTGTAGATAGGGCGCCAAGGGTAGGTGAAGAGCAGCAAGAGCTTTCAGGGCTGGGCCCTTCCTTGTGGGAGAAGGAGCCGGACGTTTGCCTTTTCGGCAAGAGGCTCTGCCGCGGCCGAGCGCCATGAGATGTTGCGTCTCTGGGAAAGCACATATCCCCACTGCTGATGTGCCTGTAGATAGGGCGCCAAGGCACCGTGAAGAGCAGCAAGAGCTTTCAGGGCTGGGTCCTTCCTTGTGGGAGAAGGAGCCGGACGTTTGCCTTTTCGGCAAGAGGCTCTGCCGTGGCCGAGCGCCATGAGATGTTGCGTCTCTGGGAAAGCACATATCCCCACTGCTGTTGTGCCTGTAGATAGGGTGCCAAGGCACCGTGAAGAGCAGCAAGAGCTTTCAGGGCTGGGCCCTTCCTTGTGGGAGAAGGAGCCGGACGTTTGCCTTTTCGGCAAGAGGCTCTGCCGCAGCCGAGCGCCATGAGATCTTGCGTCTCTGGGAAAGCACAGATCCCCACTGCTGTTGTTCCTTTAGATAGGGCGCCAAAGCACCGTGAAGAGCAGCAAGAGCTTTCAGGGCTGGGCCCTTCCTTGTGGGAGAAGGAGCCGGACGTTTGCCTTTTCGGCAAGAGGCTCTGCCGTGGCCGAGCGCCATGAGATGTTGCTTCTCTGGGAAAGCACAGATCCCCAGTGCTGTTGTGCCTGTAGATAGGGCGCCAAGGCACCGTGAAGAGCAGCAAGAGCTTTCAGGGCTGGGCCCTTCCTTGTGGGAGAAGGAGCCGGACGTTTGCCTTTTCGGCACGAGGCTCTGCCGCGGCCGAGCGCCATGAGACGTTGCGTCTCTGGGAAAGCACAGATCCCCAGTGCTGTTGTGCCTGTAGATAGGGTGCCAAGGCACCGTGAAGAGCAGCAAGAGTTTTCAGGGCTGGTCCCTTCCTTGTGGGAGAAGGAGCCGGACGTTTGCCTTTTCGGCAAGAGGCTCTGCCGCGGCCGAGCGCCATGAGATGTTGCGTTTCTGGGAAAGCACAGATCCCCACTGCTGTTGTGCCTGTAGATAGGGCGCGAAGGCACCGTGAAGAGCAGCAAGAGCTTTCAGGGCTGGGCCCTTCCCTGTGGTAGAAGCAGCCGGACGTTTGCCTTTTCGGCAAGAGGCTCTGCCGCGGCCGAGCGCCATGAGATGTTGCGTCTCTGGGAAAGCACAGATCCCCAGTGCTGTTGTGCCTGTAGATAGGGCGCCAAGGCACCGTGAAGAGCAGCAAGAGCTTTCAGGGCTGGGCCCTTCCTTGTGGGAGAAGGAGCCGGACGTTTGCCTTTTCGGCAAGAGGCTCTGCCGCGGCCGAGCGCCATGAGATCTTGCGTCTCTGGGAAAGCACAGATCCCCAGTGCTGTTGTGCCTGTAGATAGGGAGCCAAGGCACCGTGAAGAGCAGCAAGAGCTTTCAGGGCTGGGTCCTTCCTTGTGGGAGAAGGAGCCGGACGTTTGCCTTTTCGGCAAGAGGCTCTGCCGCGGCCAAGCGCCATGAGAATTTGCGTCTCTGGGAAAGCACAGATCCCCACTGCTCTTATTCCTTTAGATAGGGTGCCAAGGGTAGGTGAAGAGCAGCAAGAGCTTTCAGGGCTGGGCCCTTCCTTGTGGGAGAAGGAGCCGGACGTTTGCCTTTTCGGCAAGAGGCTCTGCCGCGGCCGAGCGCCATGAGATGTTGCGTCTCTGGGAAAGCACAGATCCCCACTGCTGTTGTGCCTGTAGATAGGGTGCCAAGGCACCGTGAAGAGCAGCAAGAGCTTTCAGGGCTGGGCCCTTCCTTGTGGGAGAAGGAGCCGGACGTTTGCCTTTTCGGCAAGAGGCTCTGCCGCGGCCGAGCGCCATGAGATGTTGCGTCTCTGGAAAAGCACAGATCCCCATGCTGTTCTGTCTGATAGATAGGGCACCAAGTGTAGGTGAAGAGCAGCAAGAGCTTTCAGGGCTGGGCCCTTCCTTGTGGGAGAAGGAGCCGGACGTTTGCCTTTTCGGCAAGAGGCTCTGCCGCGGCCGAGCGCCATGAGATGTTGCGCCTCTGGGAAAGCACAGATCCCCAGTGCTGTTGTGCCTGCAGATAGGGTGCCAAGGCACCGTGAAGAGCAGCAAGAGCTTTCAGGGCTGGGCCCTTCCTTGTGGGAGAAGGAGCCGGACGTTTGCCTTTTCGGCAAGAGGCTCTGCCGCGGCCGAGCGCCATGAGATGTTGCGTCTCTGGGAAAGCACAGAGCCAATGCTGTTGTGCCTGTAAATAGGGCACCAAGTGTAGGTGAAGAGCAGCAAGAGCTTTCAGGGCTGGGCCCTTCCTTGTGGGAGAAGGAGCCGGACGTTTGCCTTTTCGGCAAGAGGCTCTGCCGCGGCCGAGCGCCATGAGACGTTGCGTCTCTGGGAAAGCACAGATCCCCACTGCTGTTGTGCCTGTAGATAGGGTGCCAAGGCACCGTGAAGAGCAGCAAGAGTTTTCAGGGCTGGTCCCTTCCTTGTGGGAGAAGGAGCCGGACGTTTGCCTTTTCGGCAAGAGGCTCTGCCGCGGCCGAGCGCCATGAGACGTTGCTTCTCTGGGAAAGCACAGATCCCCACTGCTCTTGTGCCTGTAGATAGGGCGTCAAGGCACCGTGAAGAGCAGCAATAGCTTTCAGGGCTGGGCCCTTCCTTGTGGGAGAAGGAGCCGGACGTTTGCCTTTTCGGCAAGAGGCTCTGCCGCGGCCGAGCGCCATGAGACGTTGCGTCTCTGGGAAAGCACAGATCCCCAGTGCTGTTGTGCCTGTAGATAGGGTGCCATGGCACCGTGAAGAGCAGCAAGAGTTTTCAGGGCTGGTCTTTTCCTTGTGGGAGAAGGAAACGGACGTTTGCCTTTTCGGCAAGAGGCTCTGCCGCGGCCGAGCGCCATGAGATGTTGCGTCTCTGGAAAAGCACAGATCCCCATGCTGTTCTGTCTGATAGATAGGGCACCAAGTGTAGGTGAAGAGCAGCAAGAGCTTTCAGGGCTGGGCCCTTCCTTGTGGGAGAAGGAGCCGGACGTTTGCCTTTTCGGCAAGAGGCTCTGCCGCGGCCGAGCGCCATGAGATGTTGCGCCTCTGGGAAAGCACAGATCCCCAGTGCTGTTGTGCCTGCAGATAGGGTGCCAAGGCACCGTGAAGAGCAGCAAGAGCTTTCAGGGCTGGGCCCTTCCTTGTGGGAGAAGGAGCCGGACGTTTGCCTTTTCGGCAAGAGGCTCTGCCGCGGCCGAGCGCCATGAGATGTTGCGTCTCTGGGAAAGCACAGAGCCAATGCTGTTGTGCCTGTAAATAGGGCACCAAGTGTAGGTGAAGAGCAGCAAGAGCTTTCAGGGCTGGGCCCTTCCTTGTGGGAGAAGGAGCCGGACGTTTGCCTTTTCGGCAAGAGGCTCTGCCGCGGCCGAGCGCCATGAGATGTTGCGTCTCTGGGAAAGCACAGATCCCCACTGCTGTTGTGACTGTAGATAGGGCGCCAAGGCACCGTGAAGAGCAGCAAAAGCTTTCAGGGCTGGGCCCTTCCTTGTGGGAGAAGGAGCCGGACGTTTGCCTTTCGGCAAGAGGCTCTGCCGCGGCCGAGCGCCATGAGATGTTGCGTCTCTGGGAAAGCACATATCCCCACTGCTGATGTGCCTGTAGATAGGGCGCCAAGGCACCGTGAAGAGCAGCAAGAGCTTTCAGGGCTGGGTCCTTCCTTGTGGGAGAAGGAGCCGGACGTTTGCCTTTTCGGCAAGAGGCTCTGCCGCGGCCGAGCGCCATGAGATGTTGCGTCTCTGGGAAAGCACATATCCCCACTGCTGTTGTGCCTGTAGATAGGGTGCCAAGGCACCGTGAAGAGCAGCAAGAGCTTTCAGGGCTGGGCCCTTCCTTGTGGGAGAAGGAGCCGGACGTTTGCCTTTTCGGCAAGAGGCTCTGCCGCGGCCGAGCGCCATGAGATGTTGCGTCTCTGGGAAAGCACAGATCCCCACTGCTGATGTGCCTGTAGATAGGGCGCCAAGGCACCGTGAAGAGCAGCAAGAGCTTTCAGGGCTGGGTCCTTCCTTGTGGGAGAAGGAGCCGGACGTTTGCCTTTTCGGCAAGAGGCTCTGCCGCGGCCGAGCGCCATGAGATGTTGCGTCTCTGGGAAAGCACATATCCCCACTGCTGTTGTGCCTGTAGATAGGGTGCCAAGGCACCGTGAAGAGCAGCAAGAGCTTTCAGGGCTGGGCCCTTCCTTGTGGGAGAAGGAGCCGGACGTTTGCCTTTTCGGCAAGAGGCTCTGCCGCGGCCGAGCGCCATGAGATGTTGCGTCTCTGGGAAAGCACAGATCCCCACTGCTGTTGTGCCTGTAGATAGGGTGCCAAGGGTAGGTGAAGAGCAGCAAGAGCTTTCAGGGCTGGGCCCTTCCTTGTGGGAGAAGGAGCCGGACGTTTGCCTTTTCGGCAAGAGGCTCTGCCGCGGCCGAGGGCCATGAGATATTGCGTCTCTGGAAAAGCACAGATCCCACTGCTGTTGTGCCTGTAGATAGGGCGCCAAGGGTAGGTGAAGAGCAGCAAGAGCTTTCAGGGCTGGGCCCTTCCTTGTGGGAGAAGGAGCCGGACGTTTGCCTTTTCGGCAAGAGGCTCTGCCGCGGCCGAGCGCCATGAGATGTTGCGTCTCTGGGAAAGCACATATCCCCACTGCTGATGTGCCTGTAGATAGGGCGCCAAGGCACCGTGAAGAGCAGCAAGAGCTTTCAGGGCTGGGTCCTTCCTTGTGGGAGAAGGAGCCGGACGTTTGCCTTTTCGGCAAGAGGCTCTGCCGTGGCCGAGCGCCATGAGATGTTGCGTCTCTGGGAAAGCACATATCCCCACTGCTGTTGTGCCTGTAGATAGGGTGCCAAGGCACCGTGAAGAGCAGCAAGAGCTTTCAGGGCTGGGCCCTTCCTTGTGGGAGAAGGAGCCGGACGTTTGCCTTTTCAGCAAGAGGCTCTGCCGCAGCCGAGCGCCATGAGATCTTGCGTCTCTGGGAAAGCACAGATCCCCACTGCTGTTGTGCCTGTAGATAGGGCGCCAAAGCACCGTGAAGAGCAGCAAGAGCTTTCCGGGCTGGGCCCTTCCTTGTGGGAGAAGGAGCCGGACGTTTGCCTTTTCGGCAAGAGGCTCTGCCGCGGCCGAGCGCCATGAGATGTTGCTTCTCTGGGAAAGCACAGATCCCCAGTGCTGTTGTGCCTGTAGATAGGGCGCCAAGGCACCGTGAAGAGCAGCAAGAGCTTTCAGGGCTGGGCCCTTCCTTGTGGGAGAAGGAGCCGGACGTTTGCCTTGTCGGCACGAGGCTCTGCCGCGGCCGAGCGCCATGAGACGTTGCGTCTCTGGGAAAGCACAGATCCCCAGTGCTGTTGTGCCTGTAGATAGGGTGCCAAGGCACCGTGAAGAGCAGCAAGAGTTTTCAGGGCTGGTCCCTTCCTTGTGGGAGAAGGAGCCGGACGTTTGCCTTTTCGGCAAGAGGCTCTGCCGCGGCCGAGCGCCATGAGACGTTGCTTCTCTGGGAAAGCACAGATCCCCACTGCTCTTGTGCCTGTAGATAGGGCGTCAAGGCACCGTGAAGAGCAGCAATAGCTTTCAGGGCTGGGCCCTTCCTTGTGGGAGAAGGAGCCGGACGTTTGCCTTTTCGGCAAGAGGCTCTGCCGCGGCCGAGCGCCATGAGACGTTGCGTCTCTGGGAAAGCACAGATCCCCAGTGCTGTTGTGCCTGTAGATAGGGTGCCATGGCACCGTGAAGAGCAGCAAGAGTTTTCAGGGCTGGTCTTTTCCTTGTGGGAGAAGGAAACGGACGTTTGCCTTTTCGGCAAGAGGCTCTGCCGCGGCCGAGCGCCATGAGATGTTGCGTCTCTGGAAAAGCACAGATCCCCATGCTGTTCTGTCTGATAGATAGGGCACCAAGTGTAGGTGAAGAGCAGCAAGAGCTTTCAGGGCTGGGCCCTTCCTTGTGGGAGAAGGAGCCGGACGTTTGCCTTTTCGGCAAGAGGCTCTGCCGCGGCCGAGCGCCATGAGATGTTGCGCCTCTGGGAAAGCACAGATCCCCAGTGCTGTTGTGCCTGCAGATAGGGTGCCAAGGCACCGTGAAGAGCAGCAAGAGCTTTCAGGGCTGGGCCCTTCCTTGTGGGAGAAGGAGCCGGACGTTTGCCTTTTCGGCAAGAGGCTCTGCCGCGGCCGAGCGCCATGAGATGTTGCGTCTCTGGGAAAGCACAGAGCCAATGCTGTTGTGCCTGTAAATAGGGCACCAAATGTAGGTGAAGAGCAGCAAGAGCTTTCAGGGCTGGGCCCTTCCTTGTGGGAGAAGGAGCCGGACGTTTGCCTTTTCGGCAAGAGGCTCTGCCGCGGCCGAGCGCCATGAGATGTTGCGTCTCTGGGAAAGCACAGATCCCCACTGCTGTTGTGACTGTAGATAGGGCGCCAAGGCACCGTGAAGAGCAGCAAAAGCTTTCAGGGCTGGGCCCTTCCTTGTGGGAGAAGGAGCCGGACGTTTGCCTTTCGGCAAGAGGCTCTGCCGCGGCCGAGCGCCATGAGATGTTGCGTCTCTGGGAAAGCACATATCCCCACTGCTGATGTGCCTGTAGATAGGGCGCCAAGGCACCGTGAAGAGCAGCAAGAGCTTTCAGGGCTGGGTCCTTCCTTGTGGGAGAAGGAGCCGGACGTTTGCCTTTTCGGCAAGAGGCTCTGCCGCGGCCGAGCGCCATGAGATGTTGCGTCTCTGGGAAAGCACATATCCCCACTGCTGTTGTGCCTGTAGATAGGGTGCCAAGGCACCGTGAAGAGCAGCAAGAGCTTTCAGGGCTGGGCCCTTCCTTGTGGGAGAAGGAGCCGGACGTTTGCCTTTTCGGCAAGAGGCTCTGCCGCGGCCGAGCGCCATGAGATGTTGCGTCTCTGGGAAAGCACAGATCCCCACTGCTGATGTGCCTGTAGATAGGGCGCGAAGGCACCGTGAAGAGCAGCAAGAGCTTTCAGGGCTGGGTCCTTCCTTGTGGGAGAAGGAGCCGGACGTTTGCCTTTTCGGCAAGAGGCTCTGCCGCGGCCGAGCGCCATGAGATGTTGCGTCTCTGGGAAAGCACATATCCCCACTGCTGTTGTGCGTGTAGATAGGGTGCCAAGGCACCGTGAAGAGCAGCAAGAGCTTTCAGGGCTGGGCCCTTCCTTGTGGGAGAAGGAGCCGGACGTTTGCCTTTTCGGCAAGAGGCTCTGCCGCGGCCGAGCGCCATGAGATGTTGCGTCTCTGGGAAAGCACAGATCCCCACTGCTGTTGTGCCTGTAGATAGGGTGCCAAGGGTAGGTGAAGAGCAGCAAGAGCTTTCAGGGCTGGGCCCTTCCTTGTGGGAGAAGGAGCCGGACGTTTGCCTTTTCGGCAAGAGGCTCTGCCGCGGCCGAGGGCCATGAGATATTGCGTCTCTGGAAAAGCACAGATCCCACTGCTGTTGTGCCTGTAGATAGGGCGCCAAGGGTAGGTGAAGAGCAGCAAGAGCTTTCAGGGCTGGGCCCTTCCTTGTGGGAGAAGGAGCCGGACGTTTGCCTTTTCGGCAAGAGGCTCTGCCGCGGCCGAGCGCCATGAGATGTTGCGTCTCTGGGAAAGCACATATCCCCACTGCTGATGTGCCTGTAGATAGGGCGCCAAGGCACCGTGAAGAGCAGCAAGAGCTTTCAGGGCTGGGTCCTTCCTTGTGGGAGAAGGAGCCGGACGTTTGCCTTTTCGGCAAGAGGCTCTGCCGTGGCCGAGCGCCATGAGATGTTGCGTCTCTGGGAAAGCACATATCCCCACTGCTGTTGTGCCTGTAGATAGGGTGCCAAGGCACCGTGAAGAGCAGCAAGAGCTTTCAGGGCTGGGCCCTTCCTTGTGGGAGAAGGAGCCGGACGTTTGCCTTTTCGGCAAGAGGCTCTGCCGCAGCCGAGCGCCATGAGATCTTGCGTCTCTGGGAAAGCACAGATCCCCACTGCTGTTGTTCCTTTAGATAGGGCGCCAAAGCACCGTGAAGAGCAGCAAGAGCTTTCCGGGCTGGGCCCTTCCTTGTGGGAGAAGGAGCCGGACGTTTGCCTTTTCGGCAAGAGGCTCTGCCGCGGCCGAGCGCCATGAGACGTTGCGTCTCTGGGAAAGCACAGATCCCCACTGCTGTTGTGCCTGTAGATAGGGCGCCAAGGCACCGTGAAGAGCAGCAAGAGCTTTCAGGGCTGGGCCCTTCCTTGTGGGAGAAGGAGCCGGACGTTTGCCTTTTCGGCACGAGGCTCTGCCGCGGCCGAGCGCCATGAGACGTTGCGTCTCTGGGAAAGCACAGATCCCCAGTGCTGTTGTGCCTGTAGATAGGGTGCCAAGGCACCGTGAAGAGCAGCAAGAGTTTTCAGGGCTGGTCCCTTCCTTGTGGGAGAAGGAGCCGGACGTTTGCCTTTTCGGCAAGAGGCTCTGCCGCGGCCGAGCGCCATGAGATGTTGCGTTTCTGGGAAAGCACAGATCCCCACTGCTGTTGTGCCTGTAGATAGGGCGCGAAGGCACCGTGAAGAGCAGCAAGAGCTTTCAGGGCTGGGCCCTTCCCTGTGGTAGAAGCAGCCGGACGTTTGCCTTTTCGGCAAGAGGCTCTGCCGCGGCCGAGCGCCATGAGATGTTGCGTCTCTGGGAAAGCACAGATCCCCAGTGCTGTTGTGCCTGTAGATAGGGCGCCAAGGCACCGTGAAGAGCAGCAAGAGCTTTCAGGGCTGGGCCCTTCCTTGTGGGAGAAGGAGCCGGACGTTTGCCTTTTCGGCAAGAGGCTCTGCCGCGGCCGAGCGCCATGAGATCTTGCGTCTCTGGGAAAGCACAGATCCCCAGTGCTGTTGTGCCTGTAGATAGGGAGCCAAGGCACCGTGAAGAGCAGCAAGAGCTTTCAGGGCTGGGTCCTTCCTTGTGGGAGAAGGAGCCGGACGTTTGCCTTTTCGGCAAGAGGCTCTGCCGCGGCCAAGCGCCATGAGAATTTGCGTCTCTGGGAAAGCACAGATCCCCACTGCTCTTATTCCTTTAGATAGGGTGCCAAGGGTAGGTGAAGAGCAGCAAGAGCTTTCAGGGCTGGGCCCTTCCTTGTGGGAGAAGGAGCCGGACGTTTGCCTTTTCGGCAAGAGGCTCTGCCGCGGCCGAGCGCCATGAGATGTTGCGTCTCTGGGAAAGCACAGATCCCCACTGCTGTTGTGCCTGTAGATAGGGTGCCAAGGCACCGTGAAGAGCAGCAAGAGCTTTCAGGGCTGGGCCCTTCCTTGTGGGAGAAGGAGCCGGACGTTTGCCTTTTCGGCAAGAGGCTCTGCCGCGGCCGAGCGCCATGAGATGTTGCGTCTCTGGAAAAGCACAGATCCCCATGCTGTTCTGTCTGATAGATAGGGCACCAAGTGTAGGTGAAGAGCAGCAAGAGCTTTCAGGGCTGGGCCCTTCCTTGTGGGAGAAGGAGCCGGACGTTTGCCTTTTCGGCAAGAGGCTCTGCCGCGGCCGAGCGCCATGAGATGTTGCGCCTCTGGGAAAGCACAGATCCCCAGTGCTGTTGTGCCTGCAGATAGGGTGCCAAGGCACCGTGAAGAGCAGCAAGAGCTTTCAGGGCTGGGCCCTTCCTTGTGGGAGAAGGAGCCGGACGTTTGCCTTTTCGGCAAGAGGCTCTGCCGCGGCCGAGCGCCATGAGATGTTGCGTCTCTGGGAAAGCACAGAGCCAATGCTGTTGTGCCTGTAAATAGGGCACCAAGTGTAGGTGAAGAGCAGCAAGAGCTTTCAGGGCTGGGCCCTTCCTTGTGGGAGAAGGAGCCGGACGTTTGCCTTTTCGGCAAGAGGCTCTGCCGCGGCCGAGCGCCATGAGACGTTGCGTCTCTGGGAAAGCACAGATCCCCACTGCTGTTGTGCCTGTAGATAGGGTGCCAAGGCACCGTGAAGAGCAGCAAGAGTTTTCAGGGCTGGGCCCTTCCTTGTGGGAGAAGGAGCCGGACGTTTGCCTTTTCGGCAAGAGGCTCTGCCGCGGCCGAGCGCCATGAGACGTTGCTTCTCTGGGAAAGCACAGATCCCCACTGCTCTTGTGCCTGTAGATAGGGCGTCAAGGCACCGTGAAGAGCAGCAATAGCTTTCAGGGCTGGGCCCTTCCTTGTGGGAGAAGGAGCCGGACGTTTGCCTTTTCGGCAAGAGGCTCTGCCGCGGCCGAGCGCCATGAGACGTTGCGTCTCTGGGAAAGCACAGATCCCCAGTGCTGTTGTGCCTGTAGATAGGGTGCCATGGCACCGTGAAGAGCAGCAAGAGTTTTCAGGGCTGGTCTTTTCCTTGTGGGAGAAGGAAACGGACGTTTGCCTTTTCGGCAAGAGGCTCTGCCGTGGCCGAGCGCCATGAGACGTTGCGTCTCTGGAAAAGCACAGATCCCCATGCTGTTCTGTCTGATAGATAGGGCACCAAGTGTAGGTGAAGAGCAGCAAGAGCTTTCAGGGCTGGGCCCTTCCTTGTGGGAGAAGGAGCCGGACGTTTGCCTTTTCGGCAAGAGGCTCTGCCGCGGCCGAGCGCCATGAGATGTTGCGCCTCTGGGAAAGCACAGATCCCCAGTGCTGTTGTGCCTGCAGATAGGGTGCCAAGGCACCGTGAAGAGCAGCAAGAGCTTTCAGGGCTGGGCCCTTCCTTGTGGGAGAAGGAGCCGGACGTTTGCCTTTTCGGCAAGAGGCTCTGCCGCGGCCGAGCGCCATGAGATGTTGCGTCTCTGGGAAAGCACAGAGCCAATGCTGTTGTGCCTGTAAATAGGGCACCAAGTGTAGGTGAAGAGCAGCAAGAGCTTTCAGGGCTGGGCCCTTCCTTGTGGGAGAAGGAGCCGGACGTTTGCCTTTTCGGCAAGAGGCTCTGCCGCGGCCGAGCGCCATGAGATGTTGCTTCTCTGGGAAAGCACAGATCCCCACTGCTGTTGTGACTGTAGATAGGGCGCCAAGGCACCGTGAAGAGCAGCAAAAGCTTTCAGGGCTGGGCCCTTCCTTGTGGGAGAAGGAGCCGGACGTTTGCCTTTTCGGCAAGAGGCTCTGCCGCGGCCGAGCGCCATGAGATGTTGCGTCTCTGGGAAAGCACATATCCCCACTGCTGATGTGCCTGTAGATAGGGCGCCAAGGCACCGTGAAGAGCAGCAAGAGCTTTCAGGGCTGGGTCCTTCCTTGTGGGAGAAGGAGCCGGACGTTTGCCTTTTCGGCAAGAGGCTCTGCCGCGGCCGAGCGCCATGAGATGTTGCGTCTCTGGGAAAGCACATATCCCCACTGCTGTTGTGCCTGTAGATAGGGTGCCAAGGCACCGTGAAGAGCAGCAAGAGCTTTCAGGGCTGGGCCCTTCCTTGTGGGAGAAGGAGCCGGACGTTTGCCTTTTCGGCAAGAGGCTCTGCCGCGGCCGAGCGCCATGAGATGTTGCGTCTCTGGGAAAGCACAGATCCCCACTGCTGTTGTGCCTGTAGATAGGGTGCCAAGGGTAGGTGAAGAGCAGCAAGAGCTTTCAGGGCTGGGCCCTTCCTTGTGGGAGAAGGAGCCGGACGTTTGCCTTTTCGGCAAGAGGCTCTGCCGCGGCCGAGGGCCATGAGATATTGCGTCTCTGGAAAAGCACAGATCCCACTGCTGTTGTGCCTGTAGATAGGGCGCCAAGGGTAGGTGAAGAGCAGCAAGAGCTTTCAGGGCTGGGCCCTTCCTTGTGGGAGAAGGAGCCGGACGTTTGCCTTTTCGGCAAGAGGCTCTGCCGCGGCCGAGCGCCATGAGATGTTGCGTCTCTGGGAAAGCACATATCCCCACTGCTGATGTGCCTGTAGATAGGGTGCCAAGGCACCGTGAAGAGCAGCAAGAGCTTTCAGGGCTGGGTCCTTCCTTGTGGGAGAAGGAGCCGGACGTTTGCCTTTTCGGCAAGAGGCTCTGCCGTGGCCGAGCGCCATGAGATGTTGCGTCTCTGGGAAAGCACATATCCCCACTGCTGTTGTGCCTGTAGATAGGGTGCCAAGGCACCGTGAAGAGCAGCAAGAGCTTTCAGGGCTGGGCCCTTCCTTGTGGGAGAAGGAGCCGGACGTTTGCCTTTTCGGCAAGAGGCTCTGCCGCAGCCGAGCGCCATGAGATCTTGCGTCTCTGGGAAAGCACAGATCCCCACTGCTGTTGTTCCTTTAGATAGGGCGCCAAAGCACCGTGAAGAGCAGCAAGAGCTTTCCGGGCTGGGCCCTTCCTTGTGGGAGAAGGAGCCGGACGTTTGCCTTTTCGGCAAGAGGCTCTGCCGCGGCCGAGCGCCATGAGATGTTGCTTCTCTGGGAAAGCACAGATCCCCAGTGCTGTTGTGCCTGTAGATAGGGCGCCAAGGCACCGTGAAGAGCAGCAAGAGCTTTCAGGGCTGGGCCCTTCCTTGTGGGAGAAGGAGCCGGACGTTTGCCTTTTCGGCACGAGGCTCTGCCGCGGCCGAGCGCCATGAGACGTTGCGTCTCTGGGAAAGCACAGATCCCCAGTGCTGTTGTGCCTGTAGATAGGGTGCCAAGGCACCGTGAAGAGCAGCAAGAGTTTTCAGGGCTGGTCCCTTCCTTGTGGGAGAAGGAGCCGGACGTTTGCCTTTTCGGCAAGAGGCTCTGCCGCGGCCGAGCGCCATGAGATGTTGCGTTTCTGGGAAAGCACAGATCCCCACTGCTGTTGTGCCTGTAGATAGGGCGCGAAGGCACCGTGAAG
Organism: Harpia harpyja; assembly: GCF_026419915.1. Taxonomy (NCBI): domain Eukaryota; kingdom Metazoa; phylum Chordata; class Aves; order Accipitriformes; family Accipitridae; genus Harpia; species Harpia harpyja. The sequence goes on along the minus strand of NC_068955.1, from coordinate 9,992,810 downwards.
AGCAGCAAGAGCTTTCAGGGCTGGGCCCTTCCCTGTGGTAGAAGCAGCCGGACGTTTGCCTTTTCGGCAAGAGGCTCTGCCGCGGCCGAGCGCCATGAGATGTTGCGTCTCTGGGAAAGCACATATCCCCAGTGCTGTTGTGCCTGTAGATAGGGCGCCAAGGCACCGTGAAGAGCAGCAAGAGCTTTCAGGGCTGGGCCCTTCCTTGTGGGAGAAGGAGCCGGACGTTTGCCTTTTCGGCAAGAGGCTCTGCCGCGGCCGAGCGCCATGAGATCTTGCGTCTCTGGGAAAGCACAGATCCCCACTGCTGTTGTGCCTGTAGATAGGGTGCCAAGGCACCGTGAAGAGCAGCAAGAGCTTTCAGGGCTGGGTCCTTCCTTGTGGGAGAAGGAGCCGGACGTTTGCCTTTTCGGCAAGAGGCTCTGCCGCGGCCGAGCGCCATGAGATGTTGCGTCTCTGGGAAAGCACAGATCCCCACTGCTCTTATTCCTTTAGATAGGGTGCCAAGGGTAGGTGAAGAGCAGCAAGAGCTTTCCGGGCTGGGCCCTTCCTTGTGGGAGAAGGAGCCGGACGTTTGCCTTTTCGGCAAGAGGCTCTGCCGCGGCCGAGCGCCATGAGATGTTGCGTCTCTGGGAAAGCACAGATCCCCACTGCTGTTGTGCCTGTAGATAGGGCGCCAAGGCACCGTGAAGAGCAGCAAAAGCTTTCAGGGCTGGGCCCTTCCTTGTGGGAGAAGGAGCCGGACGTTTGCCTTTCGGCAAGAGGCTCTGCCGCGGCCGAGCGCCATGAGATGTTGCGTCTCTGGAAAAGCACAGATCCCAATGCTGTTGTGCCTGTAGATAGGGCGCCAAGGGTAGGTGAAGAGCAGCAAGAGCTTTCAGGGCTGGGCCCTTCCTTGTGGGAGAAGGAGCCGGACGTTTGCCTTTTCGGCAAGAGGCTCTGCCGCGGCCGAGCGCCATGAGATGTTGCGTCTCTGGGAAAGCACATATCCCCACTGCTGATGTGCCTGTAGATAGGGCGCCAAGGCACCGTGAAGAGCAGCAAGAGCTTTCAGGGCTGGGTCCTTCCTTGTGGGAGAAGGAGCCGGACGTTTGCCTTCTCGGCAAGAGGCTCTGCCGCGGCCGAGCGCCATGAGATGTTGCGTCTCTGGGAAAGCACATATCCCCACTGCTGTTGTGCCTGTAGATAGGGTGCCAAGGCACCGTGAAGAGCAGCAAGAGCTTTCAGGTCTGGGCCCTTCCTTGTGGGAGAAGGAGCCGGACGTTTGCCTTTTCGGCAAGAGGCTCTGCCGCGGCCGAGCGCCATGAGATGTTGCGCCTCTGGGAAAGCACAGATCCCCAGTGCTGTTGTGCCTGCAGATAGGGTGCCAAGGCACCGTGAAGAGCAGCAAGAGCTTTCAGGGCTGGGCCCTTCCTTGTGGGAGAAGGAGCCGGACGTTTGCCTTTTCGGCAAGAGGCTCTGCCGCGGCCGAGCGCCATGAGATGTTGCGTCTCTGGGAAAGCACAGATCCCAATGCTGTTGTGCCTGTAGATAGGGCGCCAAGGGTAGGTGAAGAGCAGCAAGAGCTTTCAGGGCTGGGCCCTTCCTTGTGGGAGAAGGAGCCGGACGTTTGCCTTTTCGGCAAGAGGCTCTGCCGCGGCCGAGCGCCATGAGATGTTGCGTCTCTGGGAAAGCACATATCCCCACTGCTGATGTGCCTGTAGATAGGGCGCCAAGGCACCGTGAAGAGCAGCAAGAGCTTTCAGGGCTGGGCCCTTCCTTGTGGGAGAAGGAGCCGGACGTTTGCCTTTTCGGCAAGAGGCTCTGCCGCAGCCGAGCGCCATGAGATCTTGCGTCTCTGGGAAAGCACAGATCCCCACTGCTGTTGTTCCTTTAGATAGGGCGCCAAAGCACCGTGAAGAGCAGCAAGAGCTTTCCGGGCTGGGCCCTTCCTTGTGGGAGAAGGAGCCGGACGTTTGCCTTTTCGGCAAGAGGCTCTGCCGCGGCCGAGCGACATGAGATGTTGCTTCTCTGGGAAAGCACAGATCCCCACTGCTGTTGTGCCTGTAGATAGGGCGCCAAGGCACCGTGAAGAGCAGCAAGAGCTTTCAGGGCTGGTCCCTTCCTTGTGGGAGAAGGAGCCGGACGTTTGCCTTTTTGGCAAGAGGCTCTGCCGCGGCCGAGCGCCATGAGATGTTGCGTCTCTGGGAAAGCACAGATCCCCAGTGCTGTTGTGCCTGTAGATAGGGTGCCAAGGCACCGTGAAGAGCAGCAAGAGCTTTCAGGGCTGGTCCCTTCCTTGTGGGAGAAGGAGCCGGACGTTTGCCTTTTCGGCAAGAGGCTCTGCCGCGGCCGAGCGCCATGAGATGTTGCGTCTCTGGGAAAGCACATATCCCCAGTGCTGTTGTGCCTGTAGATAGGGCGCGAAGGCACCGTGAAGAGCAGCAAGAGCTTTCAGGGCTGGGCCCTTCCCTGTGGTAGAAGGAGCCAGACGTTTGCCTTTTCGGCAAGAGGCTCTGCCGCGGCCGAGCGCCATGAGATGTTGCGTCTCTGGGAAAGCACAGATCCCCAGTGCTGTTGTGCCTGTAGATAGGGCGCCAAGGCACCGTGAAGAGCAGCAAGAGCTTTCAGGGCTGGGCCCTTCCTTGTGGGAGAAGGAGCCGGACGTTTGCCTTTTCGGCAAGAGGCTCTGCCGCGGCCGAGCGCCATGAGATCTTGCGTCTCTGGGAAAGCACAGATCCCCAGTGCTGTTGTGCCTGTAGATAGGGAGACAAGGCACCGTGAAGAGCAGCAAGAGCTTTCAGGGCTGGGCCCTTCCTTGTGGGAGAAGGAGCCGGACGTTTGCCTTTTCGGCAAGAGGCTCTGCCGCGGCCAAGCGCCATGAGAATTTGCGTCTCTGGGAAAGCACAGATCCCAACTGCTCTTATTCCTTTAGATAGGGTGCCAAGGCACCGTGAAGAGCAGCAACAGCTTTCTGGGCTGGGCCCTTCCTTGTGGGAGAAGGAGCCGGACGTTTGCCTTTTCGGCAAGAGGCTCTGCCGCGGCCGAGCGCCATGAGATGTTGCGTCTCTGGGAAAGCACAGATCCCCACTGCTGTTGTGCCTGTAGATAGGGTGCCAAGGCACCGTGAAGAGCAGCAAGAGCTTTCAGGGCTGGGCCCTTCCTTGTGGGAGAAGGAGCCGGACGTTTGCCTTTTCGGCAAGAGGCTCTGCCGCGGCCGAGCGCCATGAGATGTTGCGCCTCTGGGAAAGCACAGATCCCCAGTGCTGTTGTGCCTGCAGATAGGGTGCCAAGGCACCGTGAAGAGCAGCAAGAGCTTTCAGGGCTGGGCCCTTCCTTGTGGGAGAAGGAGCCGGACGTTTGCCTTTTCGGCAAGAGGCTCTGCCGCGGCCGAGCGCCATGAGATGTTGCGTCTCTGGGAAAGCACAGAGCCAATGCTGTTGTGCCTGTAAATAGGGCACCAAGTGTAGGTGAAGAGCAGCAAGAGCTTTCAGGGCTGGGCCCTTCCTTGTGGGAGAAGGAGCCGGACGTTTGCCTTTTCGGCAAGAGGCTCTGCCGCGGCCGAGCGCCATGAGATGTTGCGTCTCTGGGAAAGCACAGATCCCCACTGCTGTTGTGACTGTAGATAGGGCGCCAAGGCACCGTGAAGAGCAGCAAAAGCTTTCAGGGCTGGGCCCTTCCTTGTGGGAGAAGGAGCCGGACGTTTGCCTTTCGGCAAGAGGCTCTGCCGCGGCCGAGCGCCATGAGATGTTGCGACTCTGGAAAAGCACAGATCCAAATGCTGTTGTGCCTGTAGATAGGGCGCCAAGGGTAGGTGAAGAGCAGCAAGAGCTTTCAGGGCTGGGCCCTTCCTTGTGGGAGAAGGAGCCGGACGTTTGCCTTTTCGGCAAGAGGCTCTGCCGCGGCCGAGCGCCATGAGATGTTGCGTCTCTGGGAAAGCACATATCCCCACTGCTGTTGTGCCTGTAGATAGGGTGCCAAGGCACCGTGAAGAGCAGCAAGAGCTTTCAGGGCTGGGCCCTTCCTTGTGGGAGAAGGAGCCGGACGTTTGCCTTTTCGGCAAGAGGCTCTGCCGCGGCCGAGCGCCATGAGATGTTGCGTCTCTGGGAAAGCACAGATCCCCACTGCTGTTGTGCCTGTAGATAGGGTGCCAAGGGTAGGTGAAGAGCAGCAAGAGCTTTCAGGGCTGGCCCTTCCTTGTGGGAGAAGGAGCCGGACGTTTGCCTTTTCGGCAAGAGGCTCTGCTGCGGCCGAGCACCATGAGATGTTGCGTCTCTGGAAAAGCACAGATCCCAATGCTGTTGTGCCTGTAGATAGGGCGCCAAGGGTAGGTGAAGAGCAGCAAGAGCTTTCAGGGCTGGGCCCTTCCTTGTGGGAGAAGGAGCCGGACGTTTGCCTTTTCGGCAAGAGGCTCTGCCGCGGCCGAGCGCCATGAGATGTTGCGTCTCTGGGAAAGCACATATCCCCACTGCTGATGTGTCTGTAGATAGGGCGCCAAGGCACCGTGAAGAGCAGCAAGAGCTTTCAGGGCTGGGCCCTTCCTTGTGGGAGAAGGAGCCGGACGTTTGCCTTTTCGGCAAGAGGCTCTGCCGCGGCCGAGCGCCATGAGATGTTGCGTCTCTGGGAAAGCACATATCCCCACTGCTGTTGTGCCTGTAGATAGGGTGCCAAGGCACCGTGAAGAGCAGCAAGAGCTTTCAGGGCTGGGCCCTTCCTTGTGGGAGAAGGAGCCGGACGTTTGCCTTTTCGGCAAGAGGCTCTGCCGCAGCCGAGCGCCATGAGATCTTGCGTCTCTGGGAAAGCACAGATCCCCACTGCTGTTGTTCCTTTAGATAGGGCGCCAAAGCACCGTGAAGAGCAGCAAGAGCTTTCCGGGCTGGGCCCTTCCTTGTGGGAGAAGGAGCCGGACGTTTGCCTTTTCGGCAAGAGGCTCTGCCGCGGCCGAGCGCCATGAGATGTTGCTTCTCTGGGAAAGCACAGATCCCCACTGCTGTTGTGCCTGTAGATAGGGCGCCAAGGCACCGTGAAGAGCAGCAAGAGCTTTCAGGGCTGGGCCCTTCCTTGTGGGAGAAGGAGCCGGACGTTTGCCTTTTCGGCAAGAGGCTCTGCCGCGGCCGAGCGCCATGAGACGTTGCGTCTCTGGGAAAGCACAGATCCCCAGTGCTGTTGTGCCTGTAGATAGGGTGCCAAGGCACCGTGAAGAGCAGCAAGAGTTTTCAGGGCTGGTCCCTTCCTTGTGGGAGAAGGAGCCGGACGTTTGCCTTTTCGGCAAGAGGCTCTGCCGCGGCCCGAGCGCCATGAGACGTTGCGTCTCTGGGAAAGCACAGATCCCCAGTGCTGTTGTGCCTGTAGATAGGGTGCCATGGCACCGTGAAGAGCAGCAAGAGTTTTCAGGGCTGGTCTTGTCCTTGAGGGAGAAGGAGGCGGACGTTTGCCTTTTCGGCAAGAGGCTCTGCCGCGGCCGAGCGCCATGAGATGTTGCGTCTCTGGGAAAGCACAGATCCCCACTGCTGATGTGCCTGTAGATAGGGTGCCAAGGGTAGGTGAAGAGCAGCAAGAGCTTTCCGGGCTGGGCCCTTCCTTGTGGGAGAAGGAGCCGGACGTTTGCCTTTTCGGCAAGAGGCTCTGCCGCGGCCGAGCGCCATGAGATGTTGCGTCTCTGGGAAAGCACAGATCCCCACTGCTGTTGTGCCTGTAGATAGGGCGCCAAGGCACCGTGAAGAGCACCAAGAGCTTTCAGGGCTGGGCACTTCCTTGTGGGAGAAGGAGCCGGACGTTTGCCTTTTCGGCAAGAGGCTCTGCCGCGGCCGAGCGCCATGAGATGTTGCGTCTCTGGGAAAGCACAGATCCCCACTGCTGTTGTGCCTGTAGATAGGGCGCGAAGGCACCGTGAAGAGCAGCAAGTTCTTTCAGGGCTGGGTCCTTCCTTGTGGGAGAAGGAGCCGGACGTTTGCCTTTTCGGCAAGAGGCTCTGCCGCGGCCGAGCGCCATGAGATGTTGCGTCTCTGGGAAAGCACAGATCCCCACTGCTGATGTGCCTGTAGATAGGGTGCCAAGGGTAGGTGAAGAGCAGCAAGAGCTTTCCGGGCTGGGCCCTTCCTTGTGGGAGAAGGAGCCGGACGTTTGCCTTTTCGGCAAGAGGCTCTGCCGCGGCCGAGCGCCATGAGATGTTGCGTCTCTGGGAAAGCACAGATCCCCACTGCTGTTGTGCCTGTAGATAGGGTGCCAAGGCACCGTGAAGAGCAGCAAGAGCTTTCAGGGCTGGGCCCTTCCTTGTGGGAGAAGGAGCCGGACGTTTGCCTTTTCGGCAAGAGGCTCTGCCGCGGCCGAGCGCCATGAGATGTTGCGTCTCTGGGAAAGCACAGATCCCCACTGCTGTTGTGCCTGTAGATAGGGTGCCAAGGCACCGTGAAGAGCAGTAAGAGCTTTCAGGGCTGGGCCCTTCCTTGTGGGAGAAGGAGCCGGACGTTTGCCTTTTTTGCAAGAGGCTCTGCCGCGGCCGAGCGCCATGAGATGTTGCGTCTCTGGGAAAGCACAGATCCCCAGTGCTGTTGTGCCTGTAGATAGGGCGCCAAGACACCGTGAAGAGCAGCAAGAGCTTTCAGGGCTGGGCCCTTCCTTGTGGGAGAAGGAGCCGGACGTTTGCCTTTTCGGCAAGAGGCTCTGCCGTGGCCGAGCGCCATGAGATGTTGCGTTTCTGGGAAAGCACATATCCCCACTGCTGTTGTGCCTGTAGATAGGGTGCCAAGGCACCGTGAAGAGCAGCAAGAGTTTTCAGGGCTGGTCCCTTCCTTGTGGGAGAAGGAGCCGGACGTTTGCCTTTTCGGCAAGAGGCTCTGCCGCGGCCGAGCGCCATGAGATGTTGCGTCTCTGGGAAAGCACAGATCCCCACTGCTGTTGTGCCTGTAGATAGGGCGCGAAGGCACCGTGAAGAGCAGCAAGAGCTTTCAGGGCTGGGCCCTTCCTTGTGGGAGAAGGAGCCGGACGTTTGCCTTTTCGGCAAGAGGCTCTGCCGCGGCCGAGCGCCATGAGACATTGCGTCTGTGGGAAAGCACAGATCCCCACTGCTGTTGTGCCTGTAGATAGGGCGCCAAGGCACCGTGAAGAGCAGCAAGAGTTTTCAGGGCTGGTCCCTTCCTTGTGGGAGAAGGAGCCGGACGTTTGCCTTTTCGGCAAGAGACTCTGCCGCGGCCGAGCGCCATGAGATGTTGCGTCTCTGGGAAAGCACAGATCCCCACTGCTGTTGTGCCTGTAGATAGGGCGCCAAGGCACCGTGAAGAGCACCAAGAGCTTTCAGGGCTGGGCCCTTCCTTGTGGGAGAAGGAGCCGGACGTTTGCCTTTTCGGCAAGAAGCTCTGCCGCGGCCGAGCGCCATGAGATTTTGCGTCTCTGGGAAAGCACAGATCCCCAGTGCTGTTGTGCCTGTAGATAGAGCGCCAAGGGACCGTGAAGAGCAGCAAGAGCTTTCAGGGCTGGGCCCTTCCTTGTGGGAGAAGGAGCCGGACGTTTGCCTTTTCGGCAAGAGGCTCTGCCGCGGCCGAGCGCCATGAGATGTTGCGTCTCTGGGAAAGCACAGATCCCCACTGCTGTTGTGCCTGTAGATAGGGTGCCAAGGCACCGTGAAGAGCAGGAAGAGCTTTCAGGGCTGGGCCCTTCCTTGTGGGAGAAGGAGCTGGACGTTTGCCTTTTTGGCAAGAGGCTCTGCCGCGGCCGAGCGCCATGAGACGTTGCGTCTCTGGGAAAGCACAGATCCCCAGTGCTGTTGTGCCTGTAGATAGGGTGCCATGGCACCGTGAAGAGCAGCAAGAGTTTTCAGGGCTGGTCTTGTCCTTGAGGGAGAAGGAGGCGGACGTTTGCCTTTTCGGCAAGAGGCTCTGCCGCGGCCGAGCGCCATGAGATGTTGCGTCTCTGGGAAAGCACAGATCCCCACTGCTGATGTGCCTGTAGATAGGGTGCCAAGGGTAGGTGAAGAGCAGCAAGAGCTTTCCGGGCTGGGCCCTTCCTTGTGGGAGAAGGAGCCGGACGTTTGCCTTTTCGGCAAGAGGCTCTGCCGCGGCCGAGCGCCATGAGATGTTGCGTCTCTGGGAAAGCACAGATCCCCACTGCTGTTGTGCCTGTAGATAGGGCGCCAAGGCACCGTGAAGAGCACCAAGAGCTTTCAGGGCTGGGCACTTCCTTGTGGGAGAAGGAGCTGGACGTTTGCCTTTTCGGCAAGAGGCTCTGCCGCGGCCGAGCGCCATGAGATGTTGCGTCTCTGGGAAAGCACAGATTCCCACTGCTGTTGTGCCTGTAGATAGGGCGCGAAGGCACCGTGAAGAGCAGCAAGAGCTTTCAGGGCTGAGTCCTTCCTTGTGGGAGAAGGAGCCGGACGTTTGCCTTTTCGGCAAGAGGCTCTGCCACGGCCGAGCGCCATGAGATGTTGCGTCTCTGGGAAAGCACAGATCCCCACTGCTGATGTGCCTGTAGATAGGGTGCCAAGGGTAGGTGAAGAGCAGCAAGAGCTTTCCGGGCTGGGCCCTTCCTTGTGGGAGAAGGAGCCGGACGTTTGCCTTTTCGGCAAGAGGCTCTGCCGCGGCCGAGCGCCATGAGATGTTGCGTCTCTGGGAAAGCACAGATCCCCACTGCTGTTGTGCCTGTAGATAGGGTGCCAAGGCACCGTGAAGAGCAGCAAGAGCTTTCAGGGCTGGGCCCTTCCTTGTGGGAGAAGGAGCCGGACGTTTGCCTTTTCGGCAAGAGGCTCTGCCGCGGCCGAGCGCCATGAGATGTTGCGTCTCTGGGAAAGCACAGATCCCCACTGCTGTTGTGCCTGTAGATAGGGTGCCAAGGCACCGTGAAGAGCAGTAAGAGCTTTCAGGGCTGGGCCCTTCCTTGTGGGAGAAGGAGCCGGACGTTTGCCTTTTTTGCAAGAGGCTCTGCCGCGGCCGAGCGCCATGAGATGTTGCGTCTCTGGGAAAGCACAGATCCCCAGTGCTGTTGTGCCTGTAGATAGGGCGCCAAGACACCGTGAAGAGCAGCAAGAGCTTTCAGGGCTGGGCCCTTCCTTGTGGGAGAAGGAGCCGGACGTTTGCCTTTTCGGCAAGAGGCTCTGCCGCGGCCGAGCGCCATGAGATGTTGCGTCTCTGGGAAAGCACAGATCCCCACTGCTGTTGTGCCTGTAGATAGGGCGCGAAGGCACCGTGAAGAGCAGCAAGAGCTTTCAGGGCTGGGCCCTTCCTTGTGGGAGAAGGAGCCGGACGTTTGCCTTTTCGGCAAGAGGCTCTGCCGCGGCCGAGCGCCATGAGACATTGCGTCTGTGGGAAAGCACAGATCCCCACTGCTGTTGTGCCTGTAGATAGGGTGCCAAGGCACCGTGAAGAGCAGCAAGAGTTTTCAGGGCTGGTCCCTTCCTTGTGGGAGAAGGAGCCGGACGTTTGCCTTTTCGGCAAGAGACTCTGCCGCGGCCCGAGCGCCATGAGATGTTGCGTCTCTGGGAAAGCACAGATCCCCACTGCTGTTGTGCCTGTAGATAGGGCGCCAAGGCACCGTGAAGAGCACCAAGAGCTTTCAGGGCTGGGCCCTTCCTTGTGGGAGAAGGAGCCGGACGTTTGCCTTTTCGGCAAGAAGCTCTGCCGCGGCCGAGCGCCATGAGATTTTGCGTCTCTGGGAAAGCCACAGATCCCCAGTGCTGTTGTGCCTGTAGATAGAGCGCCAAGGGACCGTGAAGAGCAGCAAGAGCTTTCAGGGCTGGGCCCTTCCTTGTGGGAGAAGGAGCCGGACGTTTGCCTTTTCGGCAAGAGGCTCTGCCGCGGCCGAGCGCCATGAGATGTTGCGTCTCTGGGAAAGCACAGATCCCCACTGCTGTTGTGCCTGTAGATAGGGTGCCAAGGCACCGTGAAGAGCAGGAAGAGCTTTCAGGGCTGGGCCCTTCCTTGTGGGAGAAGGAGCTGGACGTTTGCCTTTTTGGCAAGAGGCTCTGCCGCGGCCGAGCGCCATGAGATGTTGCGTCTCTGGGAAAGCACAGATCCCCACTGCTGTTGTGCCTGTAGATAGGGCGCGAAGGCACCGTGAAGAGCAGCAAGAGTTTTCAGGGCTGGTCCCTTCCTTGTGGGAGAAGGAGCCGGACGTTTGCCTTTTCGGCAAGAGGCTCTGCCGCGGCCGAGCGCCATGAGATGTTGCGTCTCTGGGAAAGCACAGATCCCCACTGCTGTTGTGCCTGTAGATAGGGCGCGAAGGCACCGTGAAGAGCAGCAAGAGCTTTCAGGGCTGGGCCCTTCCTTGTGGGAGAAGGAGCCGGACGTTTGCCTTTTCGGCAAGAGGCTCTGCCGCGGCCGAGCGCCATGAGACATTGCGTCTGTGGGAAAGCACAGATCCCCACTGCTGTTGTGCCTGTAGATAGGGTGCCAAGGCACCGTGAAGAGCAGCAAGAGTTTTCAGGGCTGGTCCCTTCCTTGTGGGAGAAGGAGCCGGACGTTTGCCTTTTCGGCAAGAGACTCTGCCGCGGCCGAGCGCCATGAGATGTTGCGTCTCTGGGAAAGCACAGATCCCCACTGCTGTTGTGCCTGTAGATAGGGCGCCAAGGCACCGTGAAGAGCACCAAGAGCTTTCAGGGCTGGGCCCTTCCTTGTGGGAGAAGGAGCCGGACGTTTGCCTTTTCGGCAAGAAGCTCTGCCGCGGCCGAGCGCCATGAGATTTTGCGTCTCTGGGAAAGCACAGATCCCCAGTGCTGTTGTGCCTGTAGATAGAGCGCCAAGGGACCGTGAAGAGCAGCAAGAGCTTTCAGGGCTGGGCCCTTCCTTGTGGGAGAAGGAGCCGGACGTTTGCCTTTTCGGCAAGAGGCTCTGCCGCGGCCGAGCGCCATGAGATGTTGCGTCTCTGGGAAAGCACAGATCCCCACTGCTGTTGTGCCTGTAGATAGGGTGCCAAGGCACCGTGAAGAGCAGGAAGAGCTTTCAGGGCTGGGCCCTTCCTTGTGGGAGAAGGAGCTGGACGTTTGCCTTTTTGGCAAGAGGCTCTGCCGCGGCCGAGCGCCATGAGACGTTGCGTCTCTGGGAAAGCACAGATCCCCAGTGCTGTTGTGCCTGTAGATAGGGTGCCATGGCACCGTGAAGAGCAGCAAGAGTTTTCAGGGCTGGTCTTGTCCTTGAGGGAGAAGGAGGCGGACGTTTGCCTTTTCGGCAAGAAGAGGCTCTGCCGCGGCCGAGCGCCATGAGATGTTGCGTCTCTGGGAAAGCACAGATCCCCACTGCTGATGTGCCTGTAGATAGGGTGCCAAGGGTAGGTGAAGAGCAGCAAGAGCTTTCCGGGCTGGGCCCTTCCTTGTGGGAGAAGGAGCCGGACGTTTGCCTTTTCGGCAAGAGGCTCTGCCGCGGCCTCGGAGCGCCATGAGATGTTGCGTCTCTGGGAAAGCACAGATCCCCACTGCTGTTGTGCCTGTAGATAGGGCGCCAAGGCACCGTGAAGAGACACCAAGAGCTTTCAGGGCTGGGCACTTCCTTGTGGGAGAAGGAGCCCGGACGTTTGCCTTTTCGGCAAGAGGCTCTGCCCGCGGGTCGAAGCGCCATGAGATGTTGCGTCTCTGGGAAAGCACAGATCCCCAACTGCTGTTGTGCCTGTAGATAGGGCGCGAAGGCACCGTGAAGAGCAGCAAGAGCTTTCAGGGCTGGGTCCTTCCTTGTGGGGAGAAGGAGCCGGACGTTTGCCTTTTCGGCAAGAGGCTCTGCCGCGGTCCGAGCGCCATGAGATGTTGCGTCTCTGGGGAAAGCACAGATCCCCACTGCTGATGTGCCTGTAGATAGGGTGCCAAGGGTAGGTGAAGAGCAGCAAGAGCTTTCAGGGCTGGGCCCTTCCTTGTGGGAGAAGGAAGCCGGACGTTTGCCTTTTCGGCAAGAGGCTCTGCCGCGGCCGAGCGCCATGAGATGTTGCGTCTCTGGGAAAGCACAGATCCCCACTGCTGTTGTGCCTGTAGATAGGGTGCCAAGGCACCGTGAAGAGCAGCAAAGAGCTTTCAGGGCTGGGCCCTTCCTTGTGGGAGAAGGAGCCGGACGTTTGCCTTTTCGGCAAGAGGCTCTGCCGCGGCCGAGCGCCATGAGATGTTGCGTCTCTGGGAAAGCACAGATCCCCACTGCTGTTGTGCCTGTAGATAGGGTGCCAAGGCACCGTGAAGAGCAGTAAGAGCTTTCAGGGCTGGTCCCTTCCTTGTGGGAGAAGGAGCCGGACGTTTGCCTTTTTGCAAGAGGCTCTGCCTGCGGGGCCGAGCGCCATGAGATGTTGCGTCTCTGGGAAAGCACAGATCCCCAGTGCTGTTGTGCCTGTAGATAGGGTGCCAAGGCACCGTGAAGAGCAGTAAGAGCTTTCAGGGCTGGGCCCTTCCTTGTGGGAGAAGGAGCCGGACGTTTGCCTTTTTGGCAAGAGGTTCTGCCGCGGCCGAGCGCCATGAGATGTTGCGTCTCTGGGAAAGCACAGATCCCCAGTGCTGTTGTGCCTGTAGATAGGGCGCCAAGGCACCGTGAAGAGCAGTAAGAGCTTTCAGGGCTGGGCGCTTCCTTGTGGGAGAAGGAGCCGGACGTTTGCCTTTTTTGCAAGAGGCTCTGCCGCGGCCGAGCGCCATGAGATGTTGCGTCTCTGGGAAAGCACAGATCCCCAGTGCTGTTGTGCCTGTAGATAGGGCGCCAAGGGACCGTGAAGAGCAGCAAGAGCTTTCAGGGCTGGGCCCTTCCTTGTGGGAGAAGGAGCCGGACGTTTGCCTTTTCGGCAAGAGGCTCTGCCGTGGCCGAGCGCCATGAGATGTTGCGTTTCTGGGAAAGCACATATCCCCACTGCTGTTGTGCCTGTAGATAGGGCGCGAAGGCACCGTGAAGAGCAGCAAGAGCTTTCAGGGCTGGGCCCTTCCTTGTGGGAGAAGGAGCCGGACGTTTGCCTTTTCGGCAAGAGGCTCTGCCGCGGCCGAGCGCCATGAGACGTTGCGTCTGTGGGAAAGCACAGATCCCCACTGCTGTTGTGCCTGTAGATAGGGTGCCAAGGCACCGTGAAGAGCAGCAAGAGTTTTCAGGGCTGGTCCCTTCCTTGTGGGAGAAGGAGCCGGACGTTTGCCTTTTCGGCAAGAGACTCTGCCGCGGCCGAGCGCCATGAGATGTTGCGTCTCTGGGAAAGCACAGATCCCCACTGCTGTTGTGCCTGTAGATAGGGCGCCAAGGCACCGTGAAGAGCACCAAGAGCTTTCAGGGCTGGGCCCTTCCTTGTGGGAGAAGGAGCCGGACGTTTGCCTTTTCGGCAAGAGGCTCTGCCGCGGCCGAGCGCCATGAGATGTTGCGTCTCTGGGAAAGCACAGATCCCCAGTGCTGTTGTGCCTGTAGATAGAGCGCCAAGGGACCGTGAAGAGCAGCAAGAGCTTTCAGGGCTGGGCCCTTCCTTGTGGGAGAAGGAGCCGGACGTTTGCCTTTTCGGCAAGAGGCTCTGCCGCGGCCGAGCGCCATGAGATGTTGCGTCTCTGGGAAAGCACAGATCCCCACTGCTGTTGTGCCTGTAGATAGGGTGCCAAGGCACCGTGAAGAGCAGGAAGAGCTTTCAGGGCTGGGCCCTTCCTTGTGGGAGAAGGAGCTGGACGTTTGCCTTTTTGGCAAGAGGCTCTGCCGCGGCCGAGCGCCATGAGACGTTGCGCCTCTGGGAAAGCACAGATCCCCACTGCTGTTGTGCCTGTAGATAGGGTGCCAAGGGTAGGTGAAGAGCAACAAGAGCTTTCCGGGCTGGGCCCTTCCTTGTGGGAGAAGGAGCCGGACGTTTGCCTTTTTTGCAAGAGGCTCTGCCGCGACCGAGCGCCATGAGATGTTGCGTCTCTGGGAAAGCACAGATCCCCAGTGCTGTTGTGCCTGTAGATAGGGCGCCAAGGCACCGTGAAGAGCAGCAAGAGCTTTCAGGGCTGGGCCCTTCCTTGTGGGAGAAGGAGTCGGACGTTTGCCTTTTCGGCAAGAGGCTCTGCCGCGGCCGAGCGCCATGAGATGTTGCGTCTCTGGGAAAGCACAGATCCCCACTGCTGTTGTGCCTGTAGATAGGGCGCCAAGGCACCGTGAAGAGCAGCAAGAGCTTTCAGGGCTGGGTCATTCCGTGTGGGAGAAAGAGCCGGACGTTTGCCTTTTCGGCAAGAGGCTCTGCCGCGGCCGAGCGCCATGAGATGTTGCGTCTCTGGGAAAGCACAGATCCCCAGTGCTGTTGTGCCTGTAGATAGGGTGCCAAGGCACCGTGAAGAGCAGTAAGAGCTTTCAGGGCTGGGCCCTTCCTTGTGGGAGAAGGAGCCGGACGTTTGCCTTTTTGGCAAGAGGTTCTGCCGCGGCCGAGCGCCATGAGATGTTGCGTCTCTGGGAAAGCACAGATCCCCACTGCTGTTGTGCCTGTAGATAGGGCGCCAAGGCACCGTGAAGAGCAGCAAGAGCTTTCAGGGCTGGGCCCTTCCTTGTGGGAGAAGGAGCCGGACGTTTGCCTTTTTTGCAAGAGGCTCTGCCGCGGGCCGAGCGCCATGAGATGTTGCGTCTCTGGGAAAGCACAGATCCCCAGTACTGTTGTGCCTGTAGATAGGGCGCCAAGACACCGTGAAGAGCAGCAAGAGCTTTCAGGGCTGGGCCCTTCCTTGTGGGAGAAGGAGCCGGACGTTTGCCTTTTCGGCAAGAGGCTCTGCCGTGGCCGAGCGCCATGAGATGTTGCGTTTCTGGGAAAGCACATATCCCCACTGCTGTTGTGCCTGTAGATAGGGCGCCAAGGCACCGTGAAGAGCAGCAAGAGCTTTCAGGGCTGGGCCCTTCCTTGTGGGAGAAGGAGCCGGACGTTTGCCTTTTCGGCAAGAGGCTCTGCCGCGGCCGAGCGCCATGAGACATTGCGTCTGTGGGAAAGCACAGATCCCCACTGCTGTTGTGCCTGTAGATAGGGTGCCAAGGCACCGTGAAGAGCAGCAAGAGTTTTCAGGGCTGGTCCCTTCCTTGTGGGAGAAGGAGCCGGACGTTTGCCTTTTCGGCAAGAGACTCTGCCGCGGCCGAGCGCCATGAGATGTTGCGTCTCTGGGAAAGCACAGATCCCCACTGCTGTTGTGCCTGTAGATAGGGCGCCAAGGCACCGTGAAGAGCACCAAGAGCTTTCAGGGCTGGGCCCTTCCTTGTGGGAGAAGGAGCCGGACGTTTGCCTTTTCGGCAAGAGGCTCTGCCGCGGCCGAGCGCCATGAGATGTTGCGTCTCTGGGAAAGCACAGATCCCCACTGCTGTTGTGCCTGTAGATAGAGCGCCAAGGGACCGTGAAGAGCAGCAAGAGCTTTCAGGGCTGGGCCCTTCCTTGTGGGAGAAGGAGCCGGACGTTTGCCTTTTCGGCAAGAGGCTCTGCCGCGGCTCGAGCGCCATGAGATGTTGCGTCTCTGGGAAAGCACAGATCCCCACTGCTGTTGTGCCTGTAGATAGGGTGCCAAGGCACCGTGAAGAGCAGGAAGAGCTTTCAGGGCTGGGCCCTTCCTTGTGGGAGAAGGAGCTGGACGTTTGCCTTTTTGGCAAGAGGCTCTGCCGCGGCCGAGCGCCATGAGACGTTGCGTCTCTGGGAAAGCACAGATCCCCAGTGCTGTTGTGCCTGTAGATAGGGTGCCATGGCACCGTGAAGAGCTGCAAGAGTTTTCAGGGCTGGTCTTTTCCTTGTGGGAGAAGGAGCCGGACGTTTGCCTTTTCGGCAAGAGGCTCTGCCGCGGCCGAGCGCCATGAGATGTTGCGTCTCTGGGAAAGCACAGATCCCCACTGCTGATGTGCCTGTAGATAGGGTGCCAAGGGTAGGTGAAGAGCAGCAAGAGCTTTCCGGGCTGGGCCCTTCCTTGTGGGAGAAGGAGCCGGACGTTTGCCTTTTCGGCAAGAGGCTCTGCCGCGGCCGAGCGCCATGAGATGTTGCGTCTCTGGGAAAGCACAGATCCCCACTGCTGTTGTGCCTGTAGATAGGGCACCAAGGCACCGTGAAGAGCACCAAGAGCTTTCAGGGCTGGGCACTTCCTTGTGGGAGAAGGAGCCGGACGTTTGCCTTTTCGGCAAGAGGGTCTGCCGCGGCCGAGCGCCATGAGATATTGCGTCTCTGGGAAAGCACAGATCCCCACTGCTGTTGTGCCTGTAGATAGGGTGCCAAGGCACCGTGAAGAGCAGCAAGAGCTTTCAGGGCTGGGCACTTCCTTGTGGGAGAAGGAGCCGGACGTTTGCCTTTTCGGCAAGAGGGTCTGCCGCGGCCGAGCGCCATGAGATATTGCGTCTCTGGGAAAGCACAGATCCCCACTGCTGTTGTGCCTGTAGATAGGGTGCCAAGGCACCGTGAAGAGCAGCAAGAGCTTTCAGGGCTGGGTCCTTCCTTGTGGGAGAAGGAGCCGGACGTTTGCCTTTTCGGCAAGAGGCTCTGCCGCGGCCGAGCGCCATGAGATGTTGCGTCTCTGGGAAAGCACAGATCCCCACTGCTGATGTGCCTGTAGATAGGGTGCCAAGGGTAGGTGAAGAGCAGCAAGAGCTTTCCGGGCTGGGCCCTTCCTTGTGGGAGAAGGAGCCGGACGTTTGCCTTTTCGGCAAGAGGCTCTGCCGCGGCCGAGCGCCATGAGATGTTGCGTCTCTGGGAAAGCACAGATCCCCACTGCTGTTGTGCCTGTAGATAGGGTGCCAAGGCACCGTGAAGAGCAGCAAGAGCTTTCAGGGCTGGTCCCTTCCTTGTGGGAGAAGGAGCCGGACGTTTGCCTTTTCGGCAAGAGGCTCTGCCGCGGCCGAGCGCCATGAGATGTTGCGTCTCTGGGAAAGCACAGATCCCCACTGCTGTTGTGCCTGTAGATAGGGTGCCAAGGCACCGTGAAGAGCAGTAAGAGCTTTCAGGGCTGGGCCCTTCCTTGTGGGAGAAGGAGCCGGACGTTTGCCTTTTCGGCAAGAGGCTCTGCCGCGGCCGAGCGCCATGAGATGTTGCGTCTCTGGGAAAGCACATATCCCCACTGCTGTTGTGCCTGTAGATAGGGCGCGAAGGCACCGTGAAGAGCAGCAAGAGCTTTCAGGGCTGGTCCCTTCCTTGTGGGAGAAGGAGCCGGACGTTTGCCTTTTCGGCAAGAGGCTCTGCCGCGGCCGAGCGCCATGAGACGTTGCGTCTGTGGGAAAGCACAGATCCCCACTGCTGTTGTGCCTGTAGATAGGGTGCCAAGGCACCGTGAAGAGCAGCAAGAGTTTTCAGGGCTGGTCCCTTCCTTGTGGGAGAAGGAGCCGGACGTTTGCCTTTTCGGCAAGAGACTCTGCCGCGGCCGAGCGCCATGAGATGTTGCGTCTCTGGGAAAGCACAGATCCCCACTGCTGTTGTGCCTGTAGATAGGGCGCCAAGGCACCGTGAAGAGCAGCAAGAGCTTTCAGGGCTGGGCCCTTCCTTGTGGGAGAAGGAGCCGGACGTTTGCCTTTTCGGCAAGAGGCTCTGCCGCGGCCGAGCGCCATGAGATGTTGCGTCTCTGGGAAAGCACAGATCCCCACTGCTGTTGTGCCTGTAGATAGGGCGCGAAGGCACCGTGAAGAGCAGGAAGAGCTTTCAGGGCTGGGCCCTTCCTTGTGGGAGAAGGAGCTGGACGTTTGCCTTTTTGGCAAGAGGCTCTGCCGCGGCCGAGCGCCATGAGATCTTGCGTCTCTGGGAAAGCACAGATCCCCAGTGCTGTTGTGCCTGTAGATAGGGCGCCAAGGGTAGGTGAAGAGCAGGAACAGCTTTCCGGGCTGGGCCCTTCCTTGTGGGAGAAGGAGCCGGACGTTTGCCTTTTCGGCAAGAGGCTCTGCCGCGGCCGAGCGCCATGAGATGTTGCGTCTCTGGGAAAGCACAGATCCCCACTGCTGTTGTGCCTGTAGATAGGGTTCCAAGGGTAGGTGAAGAGCAGCAACAGCTTTCAGGGCTGGGTCCTTCCTTGTGGGAGAAGGAGCCGGACGTTTGCCTTTTCGGCAAGAGGCTCAGCCGCGGCCGAGCGCCATGAGATCTTCCGTCTCTGGGAAAGTACATATCCCCACTGCTGTTGTGCCTGTAGATAGGGTGCCAAGGCACTGTGAAGAGCAGCAATAGCTTTCAGGGCTGGGCCCTACCTTGTGGGAGAAGGAGCCGGACGTTTGCCTTTTCGGCAAGAGGCTCTGCCGCGGCCGAGCGCCATGAGATGTTGCGCCTCTGGGAAAGCACAGATCCCCAGTGCTGTTGTGCCTGTAGATAGGGTGCCAAGGGTAGGTGAAGAGCAACAAGAGCTTTCCGGGCTGGGCCCTTCCTTGTGGGAGAAGGAGCCGGACGTTTGCCTTTTCGGCAAGAGGCTCTGCCGCGGCCGAGCGCCATGAGATGTTGCGTCTCTGGGAAAGCACAGATCCCCACTGCTGTTGTGCCTGTAGATAGGGCGCCAAGGCACCGTGAAGAGCAGCAAGAGCTTTCAGGGCTGGGCCCTTCCTTGTGGGAGAAGGAGCCGGACGTTTGCCTTTTCGGCAAGAGGCTCTGCCGCGGCCGAGCGCCATGAGATGTTGCGTCTCAGGGAAAGCACAGATCCCCACTGCTGTTGTGCCTGTAGATAGGGCGCCAAGGCACCGTGAAGAGCAGCAAGAGCTTTCAGGGCTGGGTCATTCCGTGTGGGAGAAAGAGCCGGACGTTTGCCTTTTCGGCAAGAGGCTCTGCCGCGGCCGAGCGCCATGAGATGTTGCGTCTCTGGGAAAGCACAGATCCCCAGTGCTGTTGTGCCTGTAGATAGGGTGCCAAGGCACCGTGAAGAGCAGTAAGAGCTTTCAGGGCTGGGCCCTTCCTTGTGGGAGAAGGAGCCGGACGTTTGCCTTTTTGGCAAGAGGTTCTGCCGCGGCCGAGCGCCATGAGATGTTGCGTCTCTGGGAAAGCACAGATCCCCAGTGCTGTTGTGCCTGTAGATAGGGCGCCAAGGCACCGTGAAGAGCAGCAAGAGCTTTCAGGGCTGGGCCCTTCCTTGTGGGAGAAGGAGCCGGACGTTTGCCTTTTCGGCAAGAGGCTCTGCCGTGGCCGAGCGCCATGAGATGTTGCATTTCTGGGAAAGCACATATCCCCACTGCTGTTGTGCCTGTAGATAGGGCGCGAAGGCACCGTGAAGAGCAGCAAGAGCTTTCAGGGCTGGGCCCTTCCTTGTGGGAGAAGGAGCCGGACGTTTGCCTTTTCGGCAAGAGGCTCTGCCGCGGCCGAGCGCCATGAGACGTTGCGTCTGTGGGAAAGCACAGATCCCCACTGCTGTTGTGCCTGTAGATAGGGTGCCAAGGCACCGTGAAGAGCAGCAAGAGTTTTCAGGGCGGGTCCCTTCCTTGTGGGAGAAGGAGCCGGACGTTTGCCTTTTCGGCAAGAGGCTCTGCCGCGGCCGAGCGCCATGAGATGTTGCGTCTCTGGGAAAGCACAGATCCCCACTGCTGTTGTGCCTGTAGATAGGGCGCGAAGGCACCGTGAAGAGCAGCAAGAGCTTTCAGGGCTGGGCCCTTCCTTGTGGGAGAAGGAGCCGGACGTTTGCCTTTTCGGCAAGAGGCTCTGCCGCGGCCGAGCGCCATGAGATGTTGCGTCTCTGGGAAAGCACAGATCCCAATGCTGTTGTGCCTGTAGATAGAGCGCCAAGGGACCGTGAAGAGCAGCAAGAGCTTTCAGGGCTGGGCCCTTCCTTGTGGGAGAAGGAGCCGGACGTTTGCCTTTTCGGCAAGAGGCTCTGCCGCGGCCGAGCGCCATGAGATGTTGCGTCTCTGGGAAAGCACATATCCCCAGTGCTGTTGTGCCTGTAGATAGGGCACCAAGGCACCGTGAAGAGCAGCAATACCTTTCAGGGCTGAGCCCTTCCTTTTGGGAGAAGGAGCCGGACGTTTGCCTTTTCAGCAAGAGGCTCTGCCGCGGCCGAGCGCCATGAGATGTTGCGTCTCTGGGAAAGCACAGATCCCCACTGCTGATGTGCCTGTAGATAGGGTGCCAAGGGTAGGTGAAGAGCAGCAAGAGCTTTCCGGGCTGGGCCCTTCCTTGTGGGAGAAGGAGCCGGACGTTTGCCTTTTCGGCAAGAGGCTCTGCCGCGGCCGAGCGCCATGAGATGTTGCGTCTCTGGGAAAGCACAGATCCCCACTGCTGTTGTGCCTGTAGATAGGGCGCCAAGGCACCGTGAAGAGCACCAAGAGCTTTCAGGGCTGGGCACTTCCTTGTGGGAGAAGGAGCCGGACGTTTGCCTTTTCGGCAAGAGGCTCTGCCGCGGCCGAGCGCCATGAGATATTGCGTCTCTGGGAAAGCACAGATCCCCACTGCTGTTGTGCCTGTAGATAGGGCGCCAAGGCACCGTGAAGAGCAGCAAGAGCTTTCAGGGCTGGGCCCTTCCTTGTGGGAGAAGGAGCCGGACGTTTGCCTTTTCGGCAAGAGGCTCTGCCGCGGCCGAGCGCCATGAGATGTTGCGTCTCTGGGAAAGCACAGATCCCCACTGCTGATGTGCCTGTAGATAGGGTGCCAAGGGTAGGTGAAGAGCAGCAAGAGCTTTCCGGGCTGGGCCCTTCCTTGTGGGAGAAGGAGCCGGACGTTTGCCTTTTCGGCAAGAGGCTCTGCCGCGGCCGAGCGCCATGAGATGTTGCGTCTCTGGGAAAGCACAGATCCCCACTGCTGTTGTGCCTGTAGATAGGGTGCCAAGGCACCGTGAAGAGCAGCAAGAGCTTTCAGGGCTGGGCCCTTCCTTGTGGGAGAAGGAGCCGGACGTTTGCCTTTTCGGCAAGAGGCTCTGCCGCGGCCGAGCGCCATGAGATGTTGCGTCTCTGGGAAAGCACAGATCCCCACTGCTGTTGTGCCTGTAGATAGGGTGCCAAGGCACCGTGAAGAGCAGTAAGAGCTTTCAGGGCTGGGCCCTTCCTTGTGGGAGAAGGAGCCGGACGTTTGCCTTTTTTGCAAGAGGCTCTGCCGCGGCCGAGCGCCATGAGATGTTGCGTCTCTGGGAAAGCACAGATCCCCAGTGCTGTTGTGCCTGTAGATAGGGCGCCAAGACACCGTGAAGAGCAGCAAGAGCTTTCAGGGCTGGGCCCTTCCTTGTGGGAGAAGGAGCCGGACGTTTGCCTTTTCGGCAAGAGGCTCTGCCGCGGCCGAGCGCCATGAGATGTTGCGTCTCTGGGAAAGCACAGATCCCCACTGCTGTTGTGCCTGTAGATAGGGCGCGAAGGCACCGTGAAGAGCAGCAAGAGCTTTCAGGGCTGGGCCCTTCCTTGTGGGAGAAGGAGCCGGACGTTTGCCTTTTCGGCAAGAGGCTCTGCCGCAGCCGAGCGCCATGAGACGTTGCGTCTGTGGGAAAGCACAGATCCCCACTGCTGTTGTGCCTGTAGATAGGGTGCCAAGGCACCGTGAAGAGTAGCAAGAGTTTTCAGGGCTGGTCCCTTCCTTGTGGGAGAAGGAGCCGGACGTTTGCCTTTTCGGCAAGAGGCTCTGCCGCGGCCGAGCGCCATGAGATGTTGCGTCTCTGGGAAAGCACAGATCCCCACTGCTGTTGTGCCTGTAGATTGGGCGCGAAGGCACCGTGAAGAGCAGCAAGAGCTTTCAGGGCTGGGCCCTTCCTTGTGGGAGAAGGAGCCGGACGTTTGCCTTTTCGGCAAGAGGCTCTGCCGCGGCCGAGCGCCATGAGATGTTGCGTCTCTGGGAAAGCACAGATCCCCACTGCTGTTGTGCCTGTAGATAGGGCGCGAAGGCACCGTGAAGAGCAGGAAGAGCTTTCAGGGCTGGGCCCTTCCTTGTGGGAGAAGGAGCTGGACGTTTGCCTTTTTGGCAAGAGGCTCTGCCGCGGCCGAGCGCCATGAGATCTTACGTCTCTGGGAAAGCACAGATCCCCAGTGCTGTTGTGCCTGTAGGTAGGGCGCCAAGGGTAGGTGAAGAGCAGCAACAGCTTTCAGGGCTGGGTCCTTCCTTGTGGGAGAAGGAGCCGGACGTTTGCCTTTTCGGCAAGAGGCTCAGCCGCGGCCGAGCGCCATGAGATCTTGCGTCTCTGGGAAAGTACATATCCCCACTGCTGTTGTGCCTGTAGATAGGGTGCCAAGGCACTGTGAAGAGCAGCAATAGCTTTCAGGGCTGGGCCCTACCTTGTGGGAGAAGGAGCCGGACGTTTGCCTTTTCGGCAAGAGGCTCTGCCGCGGCCGAGCGCCATGAGATGTTGCGCCTCTGGGAAAGCACAGATCCCCAGTGCTGTTGTGCCTGTAGATAGGGCGCCAAGGGTAGGTGAAGAGCAACAAGAGCTTTCCGGGCTGGGCCCTTCCTTGTGGGAGAAGGAGCCGGACGTTTGCCTTTTCGGCAAGAGGCTCTGCCGCGGCCGAGCGCCATGAGATGTTGCGTCTCTGGGAAAGCACAGATCCCCAGTGCTGTTGTGCCTGTAGATAGGGCGCCAAGGCACCGTGAAGAGCAGCAAGAGCTTTCAGGGCTGGGCCCTTCCTTGTGGGAGAAGGAGCCGGACGTTTGCCTTTTCGGCAAGAGGCTCTGCCGCGGCCGAGCGCCATGAGATGTTGCGTCTCTGGGAAAGCACAGATCCCCACTGCTGTTGTGCCTGTAGATAGGGCGCCAAGGCACCGTGAAGAGCAGCAAGAGCTTTCAGGGCTGGGTCATTCCGTGTGGGAGAAAGAGCCGGACGTTTGCCTTTTCGGCAAGAGGCTCTGCCGCGGCCGAGCGCCATGAGATGTTGCGTCTCTGGGAAAGCACAGATCCCCAGTGCTGTTGTGCCTGTAGATAGGGTGCCAAGGCACCGTGAAGAGCAGCAAGAGCTTTCAGGGCTGGGCCCTTCCTTGTGGGAGAAGGAGCCGGACGTTTGCCTTTTTGGCAAGAGGTTCTGCCGCGGCCGAGCGCCATGAGATGTTGCGTCTCTGGGAAAGCACAGATCCCCAGTGCTGTTGTGCCTGTAGATAGGGCGCCAAGGCACCGTGAAGAGCAGCAAGAGCTTTCAGGGCTGGGCCCTTCCTTGTGGGAGAAGGAGCCGGACGTTTGCCTTTTCGGCAAGAGGCTCTGCCGTGGCCGAGCGCCATGAGATGTTGCATTTCTGGGAAAGCACAGATCCCCACTGCTGTTGTGCCTGTAGATAGGGCGCCAAGGCACCGTGAAGAGCAGCAAGAGCTTTCAGGGCTGGGCCCTTCCTTGTGGGAGAAGGAGCCGGACGTTTGCCTTTTCGGCAAGAGGCTCTGCCGCGGCCGAGCGCCATGAGATGTTGCGTCTCTGGGAAAGCACAGATCCCCACTGCTGTTGTGCCTGTAGATAGGGCGCCAAGGCACCGTGAAGAGCACCAAGAGCTTTCAGGGCTGGGCACTTCCTTGTGGGAGAAGGAGCCGGACGTTTGCCTTTTCGGCAAGAGGGTCTGCCGCGGCCGAGCGCCATGAGATATTGCGTCTCTGGGAAAGCACAGATCCCCACTGCTGTTGTGCCTGTAGATAGGGTGCCAAGGCACCGTGAAGAGCAGCAAGAGCTTTCAGGGCTGGGTCCTTCCTTGTGGGAGAAGGAGCCGGACGTTTGCCTTTTCGGCAAGAGGCTCTGCCGCGGCCGAGCGCCATGAGATGTTGCGTCTCTGGGAAAGCACAGATCCCCACTGCTGATGTGCCTGTAGATAGGGTGCCAAGGGTAGGTGAAGAGCAGCAAGAGCTTTCCGGGCTGGGCCCTTCCTTGTGGGAGAAGGAGCCGGAGGTTTGCCTTTTCGGCAAGAGGCTCTGCCGCGGCCGAGCGCCATGAGATGTTGCGTCTCTGGGAAAGCACAGATCCCCACTGCTGTTGTGCCTGTAGATAGGGTGCCAAGGCACCGTGAAGAGCAGCAAGAGCTTTCAGGGCTGGTCCCTTCCTTGTGGGAGAAGGAGCCGGACGTTTGCCTTTTCGGCAAGAGGCTCTGCCGCGGCCGAGCGCCATGAGATGTTGCGTCTCTGGGAAAGCACAGATCCCCACTGCTGTTGTGCCTGTAGATAGGGTGCCAAGGCACCGTGAAGAGCAGTAAGAGCTTTCAGGGCTGGGCCCTTCCTTGTGGGAGAAGGAGCCGGACGTTTGCCTTTTTTGCAAGAGGCTCTGCCGCGGCCGAGCGCCATGAGATGTTGCGTCTCTGGGAAAGCACAGATCCCCACTGCTGTTGTGCCTGTAGATAGGGCGCCAAGACACCGTGAAGAGCAGCAAGAGCTTTCAGGGCTGGGCCCTTCCTTGTGGGAGAAGGAGCCGGACGTTTGCCTTTTCGGCAAGAGGCTCTGCCGCGGCCGAGCGCCATGAGATGTTGCGTCTCTGGGAAAGCACATATCCCCACTGCTGTTGTGCCTGTAGATAGGGCGCGAAGGCACCGTGAAGAGCAGCAAGAGCTTTCAGGGCTGGGCCCTTCCTTGTGGGAGAAGGAGCCGGACGTTTGCCTTTTCGGCAAGAGGCTCTGCCGCGGCCGAGCGCCATGAGACGTTGCGTCTGTGGGAAAGCA
Source organism: Harpia harpyja (assembly GCF_026419915.1). NCBI lineage: Eukaryota > Metazoa > Chordata > Aves > Accipitriformes > Accipitridae > Harpia > Harpia harpyja. The sequence goes on along the minus strand of NC_068955.1, from coordinate 9,968,455 downwards.
CAGATCCCCACTGCTGTTGTGCCTGTAGATAGGGTGCCAAGGCACCGTGAAGAGCAGCAAGAGTTTTCAGGGCTGGTCCCTTCCTTGTGGGAGAAGGAGCCGGACGTTTGCCTTTTCGGCAAGAGACTCTGCCGCGGCCGAGCGCCATGAGATGTTGCGTCTCTGGGAAAGCACAGATCCCCACTGCTGTTGTGCCTGTAGATAGGGCGCCAAGGCACCGTGAAGAGCAGCAAGAGCTTTCAGGGCTGGGCCCTTCCTTGTGGGAGAAGGAGCCGGACGTTTGCCTTTTCGGCAAGAGGCTCTGCCGCGGCCGAGCGCCATGAGATGTTGCGTCTCTGGGAAAGCACAGATCCCCACTGCTGTTGTGCCTGTAGATAGGGCGCGAAGGCACCGTGAAGAGCAGGAAGAGCTTTCAGGGCTGGGCCCTTCCTTGTGGGAGAAGGAGCTGGACGTTTGCCTTTTTGGCAAGAGGCTCTGCCGCGGCCGAGCGCCATGAGATCTTGCGTCTCTGGGAAAGCACAGATCCCCAGTGCTGTTGTGCCTGTAGATAGGGCGCCAAGGGTAGGTGAAGAGCAGGAACAGCTTTCCGGGCTGGGCCCTTCCTTGTGGGAGAAGGAGCTGGACGTTTGCCTTTTCGGCAAGAGGCTCTGCCGCGGCCGAGCGACATGAGATGTTGCGTCTCTGGGAAAGCACAGATCCCCACTGCTGTTGTGCCTGTAGATAGGGTTCCAAGGGTAGGTGAAGAGCAGCAACAGCTTTCAGGGCTGGGTCCTTCCTTGTGGGAGAAGGAGCCGGACGTTTGCCTTTTCGGCAAGAGGCTCAGCCGCGGCCGAGCGCCATGAGATCTTGCGTCTCTGGGAAAGTACATATCCCCACTGCTGTTGTGCCTGTAGATAGGGTGCCAAGGCACTGTGAAGAGCAGCAATAGCTTTCAGGGCTGGGCCCTACCTTGTGGGAGAAGGAGCCGGACGTTTGCCTTTTCGGCAAGAGGCTCTGCCGCGGCCGAGCGCCATGAGATGTTGCGTCTCAGGGAAAGCACAGATCCCCACTGCTGTTGTGCCTGTAGATAGGGCGCCAAGGCACCGTGAAGAGCAGCAAGAGCTTTCAGGGCTGGGTCATTCCGTGTGGGAGAAAGAGCCGGACGTTTGCCTTTTCGGCAAGAGGCTCTGCCGCGGCCGAGCGCCATGAGATGTTGCGTCTCTGGGAAAGCACAGATCCCCAGTGCTGTTGTGCCTGTAGATAGGGTGCCAAGGCACCGTGAAGAGCAGTAAGAGCTTTCAGGGCTGGGCCCTTCCTTGTGGGAGAAGGAGCCGGACGTTTGCCTTTTTGGCAAGAGGTTCTGCCGCGGCCGAGCGCCATGAGATGTTGCGTCTCTGGGAAAGCACAGATCCCCAGTGCTGTTGTGCCTGTAGATAGGGCGCCAAGGCACCGTGAAGAGCAGCAAGAGCTTTCAGGGCTGGGCCCTTCCTTGTGGGAGAAGGAGCCGGACGTTTGCCTTTTCGGCAAGAGGCTCTGCCGTGGCCGAGCGCCATGAGATGTTGCATTTCTGGGAAAGCACATATCCCCACTGCTGTTGTGCCTGTAGATAGGGCGCGAAGGCACCGTGAAGAGCAGCAAGAGCTTTCAGGGCTGGGCCCTTCCTTGTGGGAGAAGGAGCCGGACGTTTGCCTTTTCGGCAAGAGGCTCTGCCGCGGCCGAGCGCCATGAGACGTTGCGTCTGTGGGAAAGCACAGATCCCCACTGCTGTTGTGCCTGTAGATAGGGTGCCAAGGCACCGTGAAGAGCAGCAAGAGTTTTCAGGGCTGGTCCCTTCCTTGTGGGAGAAGGAGCCGGACGTTTGCCTTTTCGGCAAGAGGCTCTGCCGCGGCCGAGCGCCATGAGATGTTGCGTCTCTGGGAAAGCACAGATCCCCACTGCTGTTGTGCCTGTAGATAGGGCGCGAAGGCACCGTGAAGAGCAGCAAGAGCTTTCAGGGCTGGGCCCTTCCTTGTGGGAGAAGGAGCCGGACGTTTGCCTTTTCGGCAAGAGGCTCTGCCGCGGCCGAGCGCCATGAGATGTTGCGTCTCTGGGAAAGCACAGATCCCAATGCTGTTGTGCCTGTAGATAGAGCGCCAAGGGACCGTGAAGAGCAGCAACAGCTTTCAGGGCTGGGCCCTTCCTTGTGGGAGAAGGAGCCGGACGTTTGCCTTTTCGGCAAGAGGCTCTGCCGCGGCCGAGCGCCATGAGATGTTGCGTCTCTGGGAAAGCACATATCCCCAGTGCTGTTGTGCCTGTAGATAGGGCACCAAGGCACCGTGAAGAGCAGCAATACCTTTCAGGGCTGAGCCCTTCCTTTTGGGAGAAGGAGCCGGACGTTTGCCTTTTCAGCAAGAGGCTCTGCCGCGGCCGAGCGCCATGAGATGTTGCGTCTCTGGGAAAGCACAGATCCCCACTGCTGATGTGCCTGTAGATAGGGTGCCAAGGGTAGGTGAAGAGCAGCAAGAGCTTTCCGGGCTGGGCCCTTCCTTGTGGGAGAAGGAGCCGGACGTTTGCCTTTTCGGCAAGAGGCTCTGCCGCGGCCGAGCGCCATGAGATGTTGCGTCTCTGGGAAAGCACAGATCCCCACTGCTGTTGTGCCTGTAGATAGGGCGCCAAGGCACCGTGAAGAGCACCAAGAGCTTTCAGGGCTGGGCACTTCCTTGTGGGAGAAGGAGCCGGACGTTTGCCTTTTCGGCAAGAGGGTCTGCCGCGGCCGAGCGCCATGAGATATTGCGTCTCTGGGAAAGCACAGATCCCCACTGCTGTTGTGCCTGTAGATAGGGCGCCAAGGCACCGTGAAGAGCAGCAAGAGCTTTCAGGGCTGGGCCCTTCCTTGTGGGAGAAGGAGCCGGACGTTTGCCTTTTCGGCAAGAGGCTCTGCCGCGGCCGAGCGCCATGAGATGTTGCGTCTCTGGGAAAGCACAGATCCCCACTGCTGATGTGCCTGTAGATAGGGTGCCAAGGGTAGGTGAAGAGCAGCAAGAGCTTTCCGGGCTGGGCCCTTCCTTGTGGGAGAAGGAGCCGGACGTTTGCCTTTTCGGCAAGACGCTCTGCCGCGGCCGATCGCCATGAGATGTTGCGTCCCTGGGAAAGCACAGATCCCCACTGCTGTTGTGCCTGTAGATAGGGTGCCAAGGCACCGTGAAGAGCAGCAAGAGCTTTCAGGGCTGGGCCCTTCCTTGTGGGAGAAGGAGCCGGACGTTTGCCTTTTCGGCAAGAGGCTCTGCCGCGGCCGAGCGCCATGAGATGTTGCGTCTCTGGGAAAGCACAGATCCCCACTGCTGTTGTGCCTGTAGACAGGGTGCCAAGGCACCGTGAAGAGCAGCAAGAGCTTTCAGGGCTGGGCCCTTCCTTGTGGGAGAAGGAGCCGGACGTTTGCCTTTTCGGCAAGAGGCTCTGCCGCGGCCGAGCGCCATGAGATGTTGCGTCTCTGGGAAAGCACAGATCCCCACTGCTGTTGTGCCTGTAGATAGGGCGCGAAGGCACCGTGAAGAGCAGCAAGAGCTTTCAGGGCTGGGCCCTTCCTTGTGGGAGAAGGAGCCGGACGTTTGCCTTTTCGGCAAGAGGCTCTGCCGCGGCCGAGCGCCATGAGATGTTGCGTCTCTGGGAAAGCACAGATCCCCACTGCTGTTGTGCCTGTAGATAGGGCGCGAAGGCACCGTGAAGAGCAGGAAGAGCTTTCAGGGCTGGGCCCTTCCTTGTGGGAGAAGGAGCTGGACGTTTGCCTTTTTGGCAAGAGGCTCTGCCGCGGCCGAGCGCCATGAGATCTTGCGTCTCTGGGAAAGCACAGATCCCCAGTGCTGTTGTGCCTGTAGATAGGGCGCCAAGGGTAGGTGAAGAGCAGCAACAGCTTTCAGGGCTGGGTCCTTCCTTGTGGGAGAAGGAGCCGGACGTTTGCCTTTTCGGCAAGAGGCTCAGCCGCGGCCGAGCGCCATGAGATCTTGCGTCTCTGGGAAAGTACATATCCCCACTGCTGTTGTGCCTGTAGATAGGGTGCCAAGGCACTGTGAAGAGCAGCAATAGCTTTCAGGGCTGGGCCCTACCTTGTGGGAGAAGGAGCCGGACGTTTGCCTTTTCGGCAAGAGGCTCTGCCGCGGCCGAGCGCCATGAGATGTTGCGTCTCTGGGAAAGCACAGATCCCCACTGCTGTTGTGCCTGTAGATAGGGCGCCAAGGGTAGGTGAAGAGCAGCAAGAGCTTTCCGGGCTGGGCCCTTCCTTGTGGGAGAAGGAGCCGGACGTTTGCCTTTTCGGCAAGAGGCTCTGCCGCGGCCGAGCGCCATGAGATGTTGCGTCTCTGGGAAAGCACAGATCCCCACTGCTGTTGTGCCTGTAGATAGGGCGCCAAGGCACCGTGAAGAGCAGCAAGAGCTTTCAGGGCTGGGTCATTCCGTGTGGGAGAAAGAGCCGGACGTTTGCCTTTTCGGCAAGAGGCTCTGCCGCGGCCGAGCGCCATGAGATGTTGCGTCTCTGGGAAAGCACAGATCCCCAGTGCTGTTGTGCCTGTAGATAGGGTGCCAAGGCACCGTGAAGAGCAGTAAGAGCTTTCAGGGCTGGGCCCTTCCTTGTGGGAGAAGGAGCCGGACGTTTGCCTTTTTGGCAAGAGGTTCTGCCGCGGCCGAGCGCCATGAGATGTTGCGTCTCTGGGAAAGCACAGATCCCCAGTGCTGTTGTGCCTGTAGATAGGGCGCCAAGGCACCGTGAAGAGCAGCAAGAGCTTTCAGGGCTGGGCCCTTCCTTGTGGGAGAAGGAGCCGGACGTTTGCCTTTTCGGCAAGAGGCTCTGCCGCGGCCGAGCGCCATGAGACGTTGCGTCTGTGGGAAAGCACAGATCCCCACTGCTGTTGTGCCTGTAGATAGGGTGCCAAGGCACCGTGAAGAGCAGCAAGAGTTTTCAGGGCTGGTCCCTTCCTTGTGGGAGAAGGAGCCGGACGTTTGCCTTTTCGGCAAGAGGCTCTGCCGCGGCCGAGCGCCATGAGATGTTGCGTCTCTGGGAAAGCACAGATCCCCACTGCTGTTGTGCCTGTAGATAGGGCGCGAAGGCACCGTGAAGAGCAGCAAGAGCTTTCAGGGCTGGGCCCTTCCTTGTGGGAGAAGGAGCCGGACGTTTGCCTTTTCGGCAAGAGGCTCTGCCGCGGCCGAGCGCCATGAGATGTTGCGTCTCTGGGAAAGCACAGATCCCAATGCTGTTGTGCCTGTAGATAGAGCGCCAAGGGACCGTGAAGAGCAGCAACAGCTTTCAGGGCTGGGCCCTTCCTTGTGGGAGAAGGAGCCGGACGTTTGCCTTTTCGGCAAGAGGCTCTGCCGCGGCCGAGCGCCATGAGATGTTGCGTCTCTGGGAAAGCACAGATCCCCAGTGCTGTTGTGCCTGTAGATAGGGCGCCAAGGCACCGTGAAGAGCAGCAAGAGCTTTCAGGGCTGGGCCCTTCCTTGTGGGAGAAGGAGCCGGACGTTTGCCTTTTCGGCAAGAGGCTCTGCGACGGCCGAGCGCCATGAGATGTTGCGTCTCTGGGAAAGCACAGATCCCCACTGCTGATGTGCCTGTAGATAGGGTGCCAAGGGTAGGTGAAGAGCAGCAATACCTTTCAGGGCTGAGCCCTTCCTTTTGGGAGAAGGAGCCGGACGTTTGCCTTTTCAGCAAGAGGCTCTGCCGCGGCCGAGCGCCATGAGATGTTGCGTCTCTGGGAAAGCACAGATCCCCACTGCTGATGTGCCTGTAGATAGGGTGCCAAGGGTAGGTGAAGAGCAGCAAGAGCTTTCCGGGCTGGGCCCTTCCTTGTGGGAGAAGGAGCCGGACGTTTGCCTTTTCGGCAAGAGGCTCTGCCGCGGCCGAGCGCCATGAGATGTTGCGTCTCTGGGAAAGCACAGATCCCCACTGCTGTTGTGCCTGTAGATAGGGCGCCAAGGCACCGTGAAGAGCACCAAGAGCTTTCAGGGCTGGGCACTTCCTTGTGGGAGAAGGAGCCGGACGTTTGCCTTTTCGGCAAGAGGGTCTGCCGCGGCCGAGCGCCATGAGATATTGCGTCTCTGGGAAAGCACAGATCCCCACTGCTGTTGTGCCTGTAGATAGGGCGCCAAGGCACCGTGAAGAGCAGCAAGAGCTTTCAGGGCTGGGTCCTTCCTTGTGGGAGAAGGAGCCGGACGTTTGCCTTTTCGGCAAGAGGCTCTGCCGCGGCCGAGCGCCATGAGATGTTGCGTCTCTGGGAAAGCACAGATCCCCACTGCTGATGTGCCTGTAGATAGGGTGCCAAGGGTAGGTGAAGAGCAGCAAGAGCTTTCCGGGCTGGGCCCTTCCTTGTGGGAGAAGGAGCCGGACGTTTGCCTTTTCGGCAAGAGGCTCTGCCGCGGCCGAGCACCATGAGATGTTGCGTCTCTGGGAAAGCACAGATCCCCACTGCTGTTGTGCCTGTAGATAGGGTGCCAAGGCACCGTGAAGAGCAGCAAGAGCTTTCAGGGCTGGGCCCTTCCTTGTGGGAGAAGGAGCCGGACGTTTGCCTTTTCAGCAAGAGGCTCTGCCGCGGCCGAGCGCCATGAGATGTTGCGTCTCTGGGAAAGCACAGATCCCCACTGCTGATGTGCCTGTAGATAGGGTGCCAAGGGTAGGTGAAGAGCAGCAAGAGCTTTCCGGGCTGGGCCCTTCCTTGTGGGAGAAGGAGCCGGACGTTTGCCTTTTCGGCAAGAGGCTCTGCCGCGGCCGAGCGCCATGAGATGTTGCGTCTCTGGGAAAGCACAGATCCCCACTGCTGTTGTGCCTGTAGATAGGGCGCCAAGGCACCGTGAAGAGCACCAAGAGCTTTCAGGGCTGGGCACTTCCTTGTGGGAGAAGGAGCCGGACGTTTGCCTTTTCGGCAAGAGGCTCTGCCGCGGCCGAGCGCCATGAGATGTTGCGTCTCTGGGAAAGCACAGATCCCCACTGCTGTTGTGCCTGTAGATAGGGTGCCAAGGCACCGTGAAGAGCAGCAAGAGCTTTCAGGGCTGGGCCCTTCCTTGTGGGAGAAGGAGCCGGACGTTTGCCTTTTCGGCAAGAGGCTCTGCCGCGGCCGAGCGCCATGAGATGTTGCGTCTCTGGGAAAGCACAGATCCCCACTGCTGTTGTGCCTGTAGATAGGGTGCCAAGGCACCGTGAAGAGCAGTAAGAGCTTTCAGGGCTGGGCCCTTCCTTGTGGGAGAAGGAGCCGGACGTTTGCCTTTTTTGCAAGAGGCTCTGCCGCGGCCGAGCGCCATGAGATGTTGCGTCTCTGGGAAAGCACAGATCCCCAGTGCTGTTGTGCCTGTAGATAGGGCGCCAAGACACCGTGAAGAGCAGCAAGAGCTTTCAGGGCTGGGCCCTTCCTTGTGGGAGAAGGAGCCGGACGTTTGCCTTTTCGGCAAGAGGCTCTGCCGCGGCCGAGCGCCATGAGATGTTGCGTCTCTGGGAAAGCACAGATCCCCACTGCTGTTGTGCCTGTAGATAGGGTGCCAAGGCACCGTGAAGAGCAGCAAGAGCTTTCAGGGCTGGGCCCTTCCTTGTGGGAGAAGGAGCCGGACGTTTGCCTTTTCGGCAAGAGGCTCTGCCGCGGCCGAGCGCCATGAGATGTTGCGTCTCTGGGAAAGCACAGATCCCCACTGCTGTTGTGCCTGTAGACAGGGTGCCAAGGCACCGTGAAGAGCAGTAAGAGCTTTCAGGGCTGGGCCCTTCCTTGTGGGAGAAGGAGCCGGACGTTTGCCTTTTTTGCAAGAGGCTCTGCCGCGGCCGAGCGCCATGAGATGTTGCGTCTCTGGGAAAGCACAGATCCCCAGTGCTGTTGTGCCTGTAGATAGGGCGCCAAGACACCGTGAAGAGCAGCAAGAGCTTTCAGGGCTGGGCCCTTCCTTGTGGGAGAAGGAGCCGGACGTTTGCCTTTTCGGCAAGAGGCTCTGCCGCGGCCGAGCGCCATGAGATGTTGCGTCTCTGGGAAAGCACAGATCCCCACTGCTGTTGTGCCTGTAGATAGGGCGCGAAGGCACCGTGAAGAGCAGCAAGAGCTTTCAGGGCTGGGCCCTTCCTTGTGGGAGAAGGAGCCGGACGTTTGCCTTTTCGGCAAGAGGCTCTGCCGCGGCCGAGCGCCATGAGATGTTGCGTCTCTGGGAAAGCACAGATCCCCACTGCTGTTGTGCCTGTAGATAGGGTGCCAAGGCACCGTGAAGAGCAGCAAGAGTTTTCAGGGCTGGTCCCTTCCTTGTGGGAGAAGGAGCCGGACGTTTGCCTTTTCGGCAAGAGGCTCTGCCGCGGCCGAGCGCCATGAGATGTTGCGTCTCTGGGAAAGCACAGATCCCCACTGCTGTTGTGCCTGTAGATAGGGCGCGAAGGCACCGTGAAGAGCAGCAAGAGCTTTCAGGGCTGGGCCCTTCCTTGTGGGAGAAGGAGCCGGACGTTTGCCTTTTCGGCAAGAGGCTCTGCCGCGGCCGAGCGCCATGAGATGTTGCGTCTCTGGGAAAGCACAGATCCCCACTGCTGTTGTGCCTGTAGATAGGGCGCGAAGGCACCGTGAAGAGCAGGAAGAGCTTTCAGGGCTGGGCCCTTCCTTGTGGGAGAAGGAGCTGGACGTTTGCCTTTTTGGCAAGAGGCTCTGCCGCGGCCGAGCGCCATGAGATCTTGCGTCTCTGGGAAAGCACAGATCCCCAGTGCTGTTGTGCCTGTAGATAGGGCGCCAAGGGTAGGTGAAGAGCAGCAACAGCTTTCAGGGCTGGGTCCTTCCTTGTGGGAGAAGGAGCCGGACGTTTGCCTTTTCGGCAAGAGGCTCAGCCGCGGCTGAGCGCCATGAGATCTTGCGTCTCTGGGAAAGTACATATCCCCACTGCTGTTGTGCCTGTAGATAGGGTGCCAAGGCACTGTGAAGAGCAGCAATAGCTTTCAGGGCTGGGCCCTTCCTTGTGGGAGAAGGAGCCGGACGTTTGCCTTTTCGGCAAGAGGCTCTGCCGCGGCCGAGCGCCATGAGATGTTGCACCTCTGGGAAAGCACAGATCCCCAGTGCTGTTGTGCCTGTAGATAGGGCGCCAAGGGTAGGTGAAGAGCAACAAGAGCTTTCCGGGCTGGGCCCTTCCTTGTGGGAGAAGGAGCCGGACGTTTGCCTTTTCGGCAAGAGGCTCTGCCGCGGCCGAGCGCCATGAGATGTTGCGTCTCTGGGAAAGCACAGATCCCCACTGCTGTTGTGCCTGTAGATAGGGCGCCAAGGCACCGTGAAGAGCAGCAAGAGCTTTCAGGGCTGGGTCATTCCGTGTGGGAGAAAGAGCCGGACGTTTGCCTTTTCGGCAAGAGGCTCTGCCGCGGCCGAGCGCCATGAGATGTTGCGTCTCTGGGAAAGCACAGATCCCCAGTGCTGTTGTGCCTGTAGATAGGGTGCCAAGGCACCGTGAAGAGCAGTAAGAGCTTTCAGGGCTGGGCCCTTCCTTGTGGGAGAAGGAGCCGGACGTTTGCCTTTTTGCAAGAGGTTCTGCCGCGGCCGAGCGCCATGAGATGTTGCGTCTCTGGGAAAGCACAGATCCCCAGTGCTGTTGTGCCTGTAGATAGGGCGCCAAGGCACCGTGAAGAGCAGCAAGAGCTTTCAGGGCTGGGCCCTTCCTTGTGGGAGAAGGAGCCGGACGTTTGCCTTTTCGGCAAGAGGCTCTGCCGCGGCCGAGCGCCATGAGACGTTGCGTCTGTGGGAAAGCACAGATCCCCACTGCTGTTGTGCCTGTAGATAGGGTGCCAAGGCACCGTGAAGAGCAGCAAGAGTTTTCAGGGCTGGTCCCTTCCTTGTGGGAGAAGGAGCCGGACGTTTGCCTTTTCGGCAAGAGGCTCTGCCGCGGCCGAGCGCCATGAGATGTTGCGTCTCTGGGAAAGCACAGATCCCCACTGCTGTTGTGCCTGTAGATAGGGCGCCAAGGCACCGTGAAGAGCAGCAAGAGCTTTCAGGGCTGGGCCCTTCCTTGTGGGAGAAGGAGCCGGACGTTTGCCTTTTCGGCAAGAGGCTCTGCCGCGGCCGAGCGCCATGAGATGTTGCGTCTCTGGGAAAGCACAGATCCCAATGCTGTTGTGCCTGTAGATAGAGCGCCAAGGGACCGTGAAGAGCAGCAACAGCTTTCAGGGCTGGGCCCTTCCTTGTGGGAGAAGGAGCCGGACGTTTGCCTTTTCGGCAAGAGGCTCTGCCGCGGCCGAGCGCCATGAGATGTTGCGTCTCTGGGAAAGCACAGATCCCCAGTGCTGTTGTGCCTGTAGATAGGGCGCCAAGGCACCGTGAAGAGCAGCAAGAGCTTTCAGGGCTGGGCCCTTCCTTGTGGGAGAAGGAGCCGGACGTTTGCCTTTTCGGCAAGAGGCTCTGCGACGGCCGAGCGCCAAGAGATCTTGCGTCTCTGGAAAGCACATATCCCCAGTGCTGTTGTGCCTGTAGATAGGGCACCAAGGCACCGTGAAGAGCAGCAATACCTTTCAGGGCTGAGCCCTTCCTTTTGGGAGAAGGAGCCGGACGTTTGCCTTTTCAGCAAGAGGCTCTGCCGCGGCCGAGCGCCATGAGATGTTGCGTCTCTGGGAAAGCACAGATCCCCACTGCTGATGTGCCTGTAGATAGGGTGCCAAGGGTAGGTGAAGAGCAGCAAGAGCTTTCCGGGCTGGGCCCTTCCTTGTGGGAGAAGGAGCCGGACGTTTGCCTTTTCGGCAAGAGGCTCTGCCGCGGCCGAGCGCCATGAGATGTTGCGTCTCTGGGAAAGCACAGATCCCCACTGCTGTTGTGCCTGTAGATAGGGCGCCAAGGCACCGTGAAGAGCACCAAGAGCTTTCAGGGCTGGGCACTTCCTTGTGGGAGAAGGAGCCGGACGTTTGCCTTTTCGGCAAGAGGGTCTGCCGCGGCCGAGCGCCATGAGATATTGCGTCTCTGGGAAAGCACAGATCCCCACTGCTGTTGTGCCTGTAGATAGGGCGCCAAGGCACCGTGAAGAGCAGCAAGAGCTTTCAGGGCTGGGTCCTTCCTTGTGGGAGAAGGAGCCGGACGTTTGCCTTTTCGGCAAGAGGCTCTGCCGCGGCCGAGCGCCATGAGATGTTGCGTCTCTGGGAAAGCACAGATCCCCACTGCTGATGTGCCTGTAGATAGGGTGCCAAGGGTAGGTGAAGAGCAGCAAGAGCTTTCCGGGCTGGGCCCTTCCTTGTGGGAGAAGGAGCCGGACGTTTGCCTTTTCGGCAAGAGGCTCTGCCGCGGCCGAGCGCCATGAGATGTTGCGTCTCTGGGAAAGCACAGATCCCCACTGCTGTTGTGCCTGTAGATAGGGTGCCAAGGCACCGTGAAGAGCAGCAAGAGCTTTCAGGGCTGGGCCCTTCCTTGTGGGAGAAGGAGCCGGACGTTTGCCTTTTCAGCAAGAGGCTCTGCCGCGGCCGAGCGCCATGAGATGTTGCGTCTCTGGGAAAGCACAGATCCCCACTGCTGATGTGCCTGTAGATAGGGTGCCAAGGGTAGGTGAAGAGCAGCAAGAGCTTTCCGGGCTGGGCCCTTCCTTGTGGGAGAAGGAGCCGGACGTTTGCCTTTTCGGCAAGAGGCTCTGCCGCGGCCGAGCGCCATGAGATGTTGCGTCTCTGGGAAAGCACAGATCCCCACTGCTGTTGTGCCTGTAGATAGGGCGCCAAGGCACCGTGAAGAGCACCAAGAGCTTTCAGGGCTGGGCACTTCCTTGTGGGAGAAGGAGCCGGACGTTTGCCTTTTCGGCAAGAGGGTCTGCCGCGGCCGAGCGCCATGAGATATTGCGTCTCTGGGAAAGCACAGATCCCCACTGCTGTTGTGCCTGTAGATAGGGCGCCAAGGCACCGTGAAGAGCAGCAAGAGCTTTCAGGGCTGGGTCCTTCCTTGTGGGAGAAGGAGCCGGACGTTTGCCTTTTCGGCAAGAGGCTCTGCCGCGGCCGAGCGCCATGAGATGTTGCGTCTCTGGGAAAGCACAGATCCCCACTGCTGATGTGCCTGTAGATAGGGTGCCAAGGGTAGGTGAAGAGCAGCAAGAGCTTTCCGGGCTGGGCCCTTCCTTGTGGGAGAAGGAGCCGGACGTTTGCCTTTTCGGCAAGAGGCTCTGCCGCGGCCGAGCGCCATGAGATGTTGCGTCTCTGGGAAAGCACAGATCCCCACTGCTGTTGTGCCTGTAGATAGGGTGCCAAGGCACCGTGAAGAGCAGCAAGAGCTTTCAGGGCTGGGCCCTTCCTTGTGGGAGAAGGAGCCGGACGTTTGCCTTTTCGGCAAGAGGCTCTGCCGCGGCCGAGCGCCATGAGATGTTGCGTCTCTGGGAAAGCACAGATCCCCACTGCTGTTGTGCCTGTAGATAGGGTGCCAAGGCACCGTGAAGAGCAGTAAGAGCTTTCAGGGCTGGGCCCTTCCTTGTGGGAGAAGGAGCCGGACGTTTGCCTTTTTTGCAAGAGGCTCTGCCGCGGCCGAGCGCCATGAGATGTTGCGTCTCTGGGAAAGCACAGATCCCCAGTGCTGTTGTGCCTGTAGATAGGGCGCCAAGACACCGTGAAGAGCAGCAAGAGCTTTCAGGGCTGGGCCCTTCCTTGTGGGAGAAGGAGCCGGACGTTTGCCTTTTCGGCAAGAGGCTCTGCCGCGGCCGAGCGCCATGAGATGTTGCGTCTCTGGGAAAGCACATATCCCCACTGCTGTTGTGCCTGTAGATAGGGCGCGAAGGCACCGTGAAGAGCAGCAAGAGCTTTCAGGGCTGGGCCCTTCCTTGTGGGAGAAGGAGCCGGACGTTTGCCTTTTCGGCAAGAGGCTCTGCCGCGGCCGAGCGCCATGAGATGTTGCGTCTCTGGGAAAGCACAGATCCCCACTGCTGTTGTGCCTGTAGATAGGGTGCCAAGGCACCGTGAAGAGCAGCAAGAGTTTTCAGGGCTGGTCCCTTCCTTGTGGGAGAAGGAGCCGGACGTTTGCCTTTTCGGCAAGAGACTCTGCCGCGGCCGAGCGCCATGAGATGTTGCGTCTCTGGGAAAGCACAGATCCCCACTGCTGTTGTGCCTGTAGATAGGGCGCGAAGGCACCGTGAAGAGCAGGAAGAGCTTTCAGGGCTGGGCCCTTCCTTGTGGGAGAAGGAGCTGGACGTTTGCCTTTTTGGCAAGAGGCTCTGCCGCGGCCGAGCGCCATGAGATCTTGCGTCTCTGGGAAAGCACAGATCCCCAGTGCTGTTGTGCCTGTAGATAGGGCGCCAAGGGTAGGTGAAGAGCAGCAACAGCTTTCAGGGCTGGGTCCTTCCTTGTGGGAGAAGGAGCCGGACGTTTGCCTTTTCGGCAAGAGGCTCAGCCGTGGCCGAGCGCCATGAGATCTTGCGTCTCTGGGAAAGTACATATCCCCACTGCTGTTGTGCCTGTAGATAGGGTGCCAAGGCACTGTGAAGAGCAGCAATAGCTTTCAGGGCTGGGCCCTACCTTGTGGGAGAAGGAGCCGGACGTTTGCCTTTTCGGCAAGAGGCTCTGCCGCGGCCGAGCGCCATGAGATGTTGCGCCTCTGGGAAAGCACAGATCCCCAGTGCTGTTGTGCCTGTAGATAGGGTGCCAAGGGTAGGTGAAGAGCAACAAGAGCTTTCCGGGCTGGGCCCTTCCTTGTGGGAGAAGGAGCCGGACGTTTGCCTTTTCGGCAAGAGGCTCTGCCGCGGCCGAGCGCCATGAGATGTTGCGTCTCTGGGAAAGCACAGATCCCCAGTGCTGTTGTGCCTGTAGATAGGGCGCCAAGGCACCGTGAAGAGCAGCAAGAGCTTTCAGGGCTGGGCCCTTCCTTGTGGGAGAAGGAGCCGGACGTTTGCCTTTTCGGCAAGAGGCTCTGCCGCGGCCGAGCGCCATGAGATGTTGCGTCTCTGGGAAAGCACAGATCCCCACTGCTGTTGTGCCTGTAGATAGGGCGCCAAGGCACCGTGAAGAGCAGCAAGAGCTTTCAGGGCTGGGTCATTCCGTGTGGGAGAAAGAGCCGGACGTTTGCCTTTTCGGCAAGAGGCTCTGCCGCGGCCGAGCGCCATGAGATGTTGCGTCTCTGGGAAAGCACAGATCCCCAGTGCTGTTGTGCCTGTAGATAGGGTGCCAAGGCACCGTGAAGAGCAGTAAGAGCTTTCAGGGCTGGGCCCTTCCTTGTGGGAGAAGGAGCCGGACGTTTGCCTTTTTGGCAAGAGGTTCTGCCGCGGCCGAGCGCCATGAGATGTTGCGTCTCTGGGAAAGCACAGATCCCCAGTGCTGTTGTGCCTGTAGATAGGGCGCCAAGGCACCGTGAAGAGCAGCAAGAGCTTTCAGGGCTGGGCCCTTCCTTGTGGGAGAAGGAGCCGGACGTTTGCCTTTTCGGCAAGAGGCTCTGCCGTGGCCGAGCGCCATGAGATGTTGCATTTCTGGGAAAGCACATATCCCCACTGCTGTTGTGCCTGTAGATAGGGCGCGAAGGCACCGTGAAGAGCAGCAAGAGCTTTCAGGGCTGGGCCCTTCCTTGTGGGAGAAGGAGCCGGACGTTTGCCTTTTCGGCAAGAGGCTCTGCCGCGGCCGAGCGCCATGAGACGTTGCGTCTGTGGGAAAGCACAGATCCCCACTGCTGTTGTGCCTGTAGATAGGGTGCCAAGGCACCGTGAAGAGCAGCAAGAGTTTTCAGGGCTGGTCCCTTCCTTGTGGGAGAAGGAGCCGGACGTTTGCCTTTTCGGCAAGAGGCTCTGCCGCGGCCGAGCGCCATGAGATGTTGCGTCTCTGGGAAAGCACAGATCCCCACTGCTGTTGTGCCTGTAGATAGGGCGCGAAGGCACCGTGAAGAGCAGCAAGAGCTTTCAGGGCTGGGCCCTTCCTTGTGGGAGAAGGAGCCGGACGTTTGCCTTTTCGGCAAGAGGCTCTGCCGCGGCCGAGCGCCATGAGATGTTGCGTCTCTGGGAAAGCACAGATCCCAATGCTGTTGTGCCTGTAGATAGAGCGCCAAGGGACCGTGAAGAGCAGCAACAGCTTTCAGGGCTGGGCCCTTCCTTGTGGGAGAAGGAGCCGGACGTTTGCCTTTTCGGCAAGAGGCTCTGCCGCGGCCGAGCGCCATGAGATGTTTCGTCTCTGGGAAAGCACAGATCCCCAGTGCTGTTGTGCCTGTAGATAGGGCGCCAAGGCACCGTGAAGAGCAGCAAGAGCTTTCAGGGCTGGGCCCTTCCTTGTGGGAGAAGGAGCCGGACGTTTGCCTTTTCGGCAAGAGGCTCTGCGACGGCCGAGCGCCATGAGATCTTGCGTCTCTGGGAAAGCACATATCCCCAGTGCTGTTGTGCCTGTAGATAGGGCACCAAGGCACCGTGAAGAGCAGCAATACCTTTCAGGGCTGAGCCCTTCCTTTTGGGAGAAGGAGCCGGACGTTTGCCTTTTCAGCAATAGGCTCTGCCGCGGCCGAGCGCCATGAGATGTTGCGTCTCTGGGAAAGCACAGATCCCCACTGCTGTTGTGCCTGTAGATAGGGCGCCAAGGCACCGTGAAGAGCAGCAAGAGCTTTCAGGGCTGGGTCCTTCCTTGTGGGAGAAGGAGCCGGACATTTGCCTTTTCGGCAAGAGGCTCTGCCGCGGACGAGCGCCATGAGATGTTGCGTCTCTGGGAAAGCTCAGATGCCCACTGCTGTTATTCCTTTAGATAGGGTGCCAAGGGTAGGTGAAGAGCAGCAACAGCTTTCCGGGATGGGCCCTTCCTTGTGGGAGAAGGAGCCGGACGTTTGCCTTTTCGGCAAGAGGCTCTGCCGCGGCCGAGCGCCATGAGATGTTGCGTCTCTGGGAAAGCACAGATCCCCACTGATGTTGTGCCTGTAGATAGGGCGCGAAGGCACCGTGAAGAGCAGCAAGAGCTTTCAGGGCTGGGCCCTTCCTTGTGGGAGAAGGAGCCGGACGTTTGCCTTTTCGGCAAGAGGCTCTGCCGTGGCCGAGCGCCATGAGATGTTGCTTCTCTGGGAAAGCACAGATCCCCAATGCTGTTGTGCCTGTAGATAGGGTGCGAAGGCACCGTGAAGAGCAGCAAGTGTTTTCAGGGCTGGTCCCTTCCTTGTGGGAGAAGGAGCCGGACGTTTGCCTTTTCGGCAAGAGGCTCTGCCGCGGCCGAGCGCCATGAGATGTTGCGTCTCTGGGAAAGCACAGATCCCCACTGCTGTTGTGCCTGTAGATAGGGCGCGAAGGCACCGTGAAGGTCAGCAAGAGCTTTCAGGGCTGGGCCCTTCCTTGTAGGAGAAGGAGCCGGACGTTTGCCTTTTCGGCAAGAGGCTCTGCCGTTCCCGAGCGCCATGAGATGTTGCGTCTCTGGAAAAGCACAGATCCCCAGTGCTGTTGTGCCTGTAGATAGGGCGCGAAGGCACCGTGAAGAGCAGCAAGAGCTTTCAGGGCTGGGCCCTTCCTTGTGGGAGAAGGAGCTGGACGTTTGCCTTTTCGGCAAGAAGCTCTGCCGCGGCCGAGCGCCATGAGATCTTGCGTCTCTGGGAAAGCACAGATCCCCACTGCTGTTGTTCCTTCAGATAGGGTGCCGAGGGTAGGTGAAGAGCAGCAACAGCTTTCCGGGCTGGGCCCTTCCTTGTGGGAGAAGGAGCTGGACGTTTGCCTTTTCGGCAAGAGGCTGTGCCGCGGCCTAGCGCCATGAGATGTTGCGTCTCTGGGAAAGCACAGATCCCCACTGCTGTTGCGACTGTAAATAGGGCACCAAGTGCAGGTGAAGAGCAGCAAGAGCTTTCAGGGCTGGGCCCTTCCTTGTGGGAGAAGGAGCCGGACGTTTGCCTTTTCGGCAAGAGGCTCTGCCGCGGCCGAGCGCCATGAGATGTTGCGTCTCTGGGAAAGCACAGATCCCCACTGCTGTTGTGCCTTTAGATAGGGTGCCAAGGCACCGTGAAGAGCAGCAAACGCTTTCAGGGCTGGGCCCTTCTTTGTGGGAGAAGGAGCCGGACGTTTGCCTTTTCGGCAAGAGGCTCTGCCGCGGCCGTGCGCCATGAGATGTTGCGTCTCTGGGAAAGCACAGATCCCCACTGCTGTTGTGCCTGTAGATAGGGCGCCAAGGCACCGTGAAGAGCAGCAAGAGCTTTCAGGGCTGGGCCCTTCCTTGTGGGAGAAGGAGCCGGACGTTTGCCTTTTCGGCAAGAAGCTCTGCCGCGGCCGAGCGCCATGAGATGTTGCGTCTCTGGGAAAGCACAGATCCCCACTGCTGTTGTTCCTTTAGATAGGGTGCCAAGGGTAGTTGAAGAGCAGCAACAGGTTTCCGGGCTGGGTCCTTCCTTGTGGGAGAAGGAGCCGGACGTTTGCCTTTTCGGCAAGAGGCTCTGCCGCGGCCGAGCGCCATGAGATGTTGCGTCTCTGGGAAAGCACAGATCCCCACTGCTGTTGTGCCTGTAGATAGCGCGCGAAGGCACCATGAAGAGCAGCAAGAGCTTTCAGGGCTGGGCCCTTCCTTGTGGGAGAAGGAGCCGGACGTTTGCCTTTTCGGCAAGAGGCTCTGCCGCGGCCGAGCGCCATGAGATGTTGCGTCTCTGGGAAAGCACATATCCCCACTGCTGTTGTGCCTGTAGATAGGGCGCCAAGGCACCGTGAAGAGCAGCAAACGCTTTCAGGGCTGGGCCCTTCCTTGTGGGAGAAGGAGCCGGACGTTTGCCTTTTCGGCAAGAGGCTCTGCCGCGGCCGAGCGCCATGAGATGTTGCTTCTCTGGGAAAGCACAGATCCCCAGTGCTGTTGTGCCTGTAAATAGGGCGCCAAGGCACCGTGAAGAGCAGCAAGAGCTTTCAGGGCTGGGCCCTTCCTTGTGGGAGAAGGAGCCGGACGTTTGCCTTTTCGGCAAGAGGCTCTGCCGCGGCCGAGCGACATGAGATGTTGCGTCTCTGGGAAAGCACAGATCCCCATTGCTGTTGTGCCTGTAGATAGGGCGCCAAGGCACCGTGAAGAGCAGCAAGAGCTTTCAGGACTGGGCCCTTCCTTGTGGGAGAAGGAGCCGGACGTTTGCCTTTTCGGCAAGAGGCTATGCCGCGGCCGAGCGCCATGAGATGTTGCGTCGCTGGGAAAGCACAGATCCCCAGTGCTGTTGTGCCTGAAGATAGGGCGCCAAGGCACCGTGAAGAGCAGCAAGAGCTTTCAGGGCTGGGCCCTTCCTTGTGGGAGAAGGAGCCGGACGTTTGCCTTTTCGGCAAGAGGCTCTGCCGTGGCCAAGCGCCATGAGATGTTGCGTCTCTGGGAAAGCACAGATCCCAATGCTGTTGTGCCTGTAAATAGGGCGCCAAGTGTAGGTGAAGAGCAGCAACAGCTTTCAGGGCTGGGCCCTTCTTTGTGGGAGAAGGAGCCGGACGTTTGCCTTTTCGGCAAGAGGCTCTGCCGTGGCCGAGCGCCATGAGATGTTGCGTCTCTGGGAAAGCACAGATCCCCACTGCTGTTGTTCCTTTAGATAGGGTGCCAAGGGTAGGTGAAGAGCAGCAACAGCTTTCCGGGCTGGGCCCTTCCTTGTGGGAGAAGGAGCCGGACGTTTGCCTTTTCGGCAAGAGGCTCTGCCGTGGCCTAGCGCCATGAGATGTTGCGTCTCTGGGAAAGCACAGATCCCCACTGCTGTTGTGCCTGTAAATAGGGCACCAAGTGCAGGTGAAGAGCAGCAAGAGCTTTCAGGGCTGGGCCCTTCCTTGTGGGAGAAGGAGCCGGACGTTTGCCTTTTCGGCAAGAGGCTCTGCCGCGGCCGAGCGCCATGAGATGTTGCGTCTCTGGGAAAGCACAGATCCCCAATGCTGTTGTGCCTGTAGATAGGGTGCGAACGCTCTGTGAAGAGCAGCAAGAGTTTTCAGGGCTGGTCCCTTCCTTGTGGGAGAAGGAGCCGGACGTTTGCCTTTTCTGCAAGAGGCTCTGCCGCGGCCGAGCGCCATGAGATGTTGCGTCTCTGGGAAAGCACAGATCCCCACTGCTGTTGTGCCTGTAGATAGGGCGCCAAGGCACCGTGAAGAGCAGCAAGAGCTTTCAGGGCTGGGCCCTTCCTTGTGGGAGAAGGAGCCGGACGTTTGCCTTTTCGGCAAGAGGCTCTGCCGTGGCCGAGCGCCATAAGATCTTGCGTCTCTGGGAAAGCACAGGTCCCCAGGGCTGTTGCGACTGTAAATAGGGCACCAAGTGCAGGTGAAGAGCAGCAAGAGCTTTCAGGGCTGGGCCCTTCCTTGTGGGAGAAGGAGCCGGACGTTTGCCTTTTCGGCAAGAGGCTCTGCCGTGGCCGAGCGCCATGAGATGTTGCTTCTCTGGGAAAGCACAGATCCCCAATGTTGTTGTGCCTGTAGATAGGGTGTGAAGGCATCGTGAAGAGCAGCAAGTGTTTTCAGGGCTGGGCCCTTCCTTGTGGGAGAAGGAGCCGGACGTTTGCCTTTTCGGCAAGAGGCTCTGCCGCGGCCGAGCGCCATGAGATGTTGCGTCTCTGGGAAAGCACAGATCCCCACTGCTGTTGTGCCTGTAGATAGGGTGCCAAGGCACCGTGAAGAGCAGCAAACGCTTTCAGGGCTGGGCCCTTCTTTGTGGGAGAAGGAGCCGGACGTTTGCCTTTTCGGCAAGAGGCTCTGCCGCGGCCGAGCGCCATGAGATGTTGCGTCTCTGGGAAAGCACAGATCCCCACTGCTGTTGTGCCTGTAGATAGGGCGCCAAGGCACCATGAAGAGCAGCAAGAGCTTTCAGGGCTGGGCCCTTCCTTGTGGGAGAAGGAGCCGGACGTTTGCCTTTTCGGCAAGAAGCTCTGCCGCGGCCGAGCGCCATGAGATGTTGCGTCTCTGGGAAAGCACAGATCCCCACTGCTGTTGTTCCTTTAGATAGGGTGCCAAGGGTAGTTGAAGAGCAGCAACAGCTTTCCGGGCTGGGTCCTTCCTTGTGGGAGAAGGAGCCGGACGTTTGCCTTTTCGGCAAGAGGCTCTGCCGCGGCCGAGCGCCATGAGATGTTGCGTCTCTGGGAAAGCACAGATCCCCACTGCTGTTGTGCCTGTAGATAGCGCGCGAAGGCACCATGAAGAGCAGCAAGAGCTTTCAGGGCTGGGCCCTTCCTTGTGGGAGAAGGAGCCGGACGTTTACCTTTTCGGCAAGAGGCTCTGCCGCGGCCGAGTGCCATGAGATGTTGCGTCTCTGGGAAAGCACAGATCCACACTGCTGTTGTGCCTGTAGATAGGGCGCCAAGGCACCGTGAAGAGCAGCAAGAGCTTTCAGGGCTGGGCCCTTCCTTGTGGGAGAAGGAGCCGGACGTTTGCCTTTTCGGCAAGAGGCTCTGCCGCGGCCGAGCGCCATGAGATGTTGCTTCTCTGGGAAAGCTCAGATCCCCAGTGCTGTTGTGCCTGTAAATAGGGCGCCAAGGCACCGTGAAGAGCAGCAAGAGCTTTCAGGGCTGGTCCCTTCCTTGTGGGAGAAGGAGCCGGACGTTTGCCTTTTCGGCAAGAGGCTCTGCCGCGGCCGAGCGACATGAGATGTTGCGTCTCTGGGAAAGCACAGATCCCCATTGCTGTTGTGCCTGTAGATAGGGCGCCAAGGCACCGTGAAGAGCAGCAAGAGCTTTCAGGACTGGGCCCTTCCTTGTGGGAGAAGGAGCCGGACGTTTGCCTTTTCGGCAAGAGGCTATGCCGCGGCCGAGCGCCATGAGATGTTGCGTCTCTGGGAAAGCACAGATCCCACTGCTGTTGTTCCTTTAGATAGGGCGCCAAGTGTAGGTGAAGAGCAGCAAGAGTTTTCAGGGCTGGGCCCTTCTTTGTGGGAGAAGGAGCCGGACGTTTGCCTTTTCGGCAAGAGGCTCTGCCGCGGCCGAGCGCCATGAGATGTTGCGTCTCTGGGAAAGCACAGATCCCCAGTGCTTATGTGCCTGTAGATAGGGCACCAAGGCACCGTGAAGAGCAGCAACAGCTTTCCGGGCTGGGCCCTTCCTTGTGGGAGAAGGAGCCGGACGTTTGCCTTTTCGGCAAGAGGCTCTGCCGCGGCCGAGCGCCATGAGATGTTGCGTCTCTGGGAAAGCACAGATCCCCACTGCTGTTGTGCCGCTAGATAGGGCGCGAAGGCACCGTGAAGAGCAGCAAGAGCTTTCAGGGCTGGGCCCTTCCTTGTGGGAGAAGGAGCCGGACGTTTGCCTTTTCGGCAAGAGGCTCTGCCGCGGCCGAGCGCCATGAGATGTTGCTTCTCTGGGAAAGCACAGATCCCCAGTGCTGTTGTGCCTGTAAATAGGGCGCCAAGGCACCGTGAAGAGCAGCAAGAGCTTTCAGGGCTGGGCCCTTCCTTGTGGGAGAAGGAGCCGGACGTTTGCCTTTTCGGCAAGAGGCTCTGCCGCGGCCGAGCGACATGAGATGTTGCGTCTCTGGGAAAGCACAGATCCCCATTGCTGTTGTGCCTGTAGATAGGGCGCCAAGGCACCGTGAAGAGCAGCAAGAGCTTTCAGGACTGGGCCCTTCCTTGTGGGAGAAGGAGCCGGACGTTTGCCTTTTCGGCAAGAGGCTATGCCGCGGCCGAGCGCCATGAGATGTTGCGTCGCTGGGAAAGCACAGATCCCCAGTGCTGTTGTGCCTGAAGATAGGGCGCCAAGGCACCGTGAAGAGCAGCAAGAGCTTTCAGGGCTGGGCCCTTCCTTGTGGGAGAAGGAGCCGGACGTTTGCCTTTTCGGCAAGAGGCTCTGCCGTGGCCAAGCGCCATGAGATGTTGCGTCTCTGGGAAAGCACAGATCCCAATGCTGTTGTGCCTGTAAATAGGGCGCCAAGTGTAGGTGAAGAGCAGCAACAGCTTTCAGGGCTGGGCCCTTCTTTGTGGGAGAAGGAGCCGGACGTTTGCCTTTTCGGCAAGAGGCTCTGCCGTGGCCGAGCGCCATGAGATGTTGCGTCTCTGGGAAAGCACAGATCCCCACTGCTGTTGTTCCTTTAGATAGGGTGCCAAGGGTAGGTGAAGAGCAGCAACAGCTTTCCGGGCTGGGCCCTTCCTTGTGGGAGAAGGAGCCGGACGTTTGCCTTTTCGGCAAGAGGCTCTGCCGTGGCCTAGCGCCATGAGATGTTGCGTCTCTGGGAAAGCACAGATCCCCACTGCTGTTGTGCCTGTAAATAGGGCACCAAGTGCAGGTGAAGAGCAGCAAGAGCTTTCAGGGCTGGGCCCTTCCTTGTGGGAGAAGGAGCCGGACGTTTGCCTTTTCGGCAAGAGGCTCTGCCGCGGCCGAGCGCCATGAGATGTTGCGTCTCTGGGAAAGCACAGATCCCCAATGCTGTTGTGCCTGTAGATAGGGTGCGAACGCTCTGTGAAGAGCAGCAAGAGTTTTCAGGGCTGGTCCCTTCCTTGTGGGAGAAGGAGCCGGACGTTTGCCTTTTCTGCAAGAGGCTCTGCCGCGGCCGAGCGCCATGAGATGTTGCGTCTCTGGGAAAGCACAGATCCCCACTGCTGTTGTGCCTGTAGATAGGGCGCCAAGGCACCGTGAAGAGCAGCAAGAGCTTTCAGGGCTGGGCCCTTCCTTGTGGGAGAAGGAGCCGGACGTTTGCCTTTTCGGCAAGAGGCTCTGCCGTGGCCGAGCGCCATAAGATCTTGCGTCTCTGGGAAAGCACAGGTCCCCAGGGCTGTTGCGACTGTAAATAGGGCACCAAGTGCAGGTGAAGAGCAGCAAGAGCTTTCAGGGCTGGGCCCTTCCTTGTGGGAGAAGGAGCCGGACGTTTGCCTTTTCGGCAAGAGGCTCTGCCGTGGCCGAGCGCCATGAGATGTTGCTTCTCTGGGAAAGCACAGATCCCCAATGTTGTTGTGCCTGTAGATAGGGTGTGAAGGCATCGTGAAGAGCAGCAAGTGTTTTCAGGGCTGGGCCCTTCCTTGTGGGAGAAGGAGCCGGACGTTTGCCTTTTCGGCAAGAGGCTCTGCCGCGGCCGAGCGCCATGAGATGTTGCGTCTCTGGGAAAGCACAGATCCCCACTGCTGTTGTGCCTGTAGATAGGGTGCCAAGGCACCGTGAAGAGCAGCAAACGCTTTCAGGGCTGGGCCCTTCTTTGTGGGAGAAGGAGCCGGACGTTTGCCTTTTCGGCAAGAGGCTCTGCCGCGGCCGAGCGCCATGAGATGTTGCGTCTCTGGGAAAGCACAGATCCCCACTGCTGTTGTGCCTGTAGATAGGGCGCCAAGGCACCATGAAGAGCAGCAAGAGCTTTCAGGGCTGGGCCCTTCCTTGTGGGAGAAGGAGCCGGACGTTTGCCTTTTCGGCAAGAAGCTCTGCCGCGGCCGAGCGCCATGAGATGTTGCGTCTCTGGGAAAGCACAGATCCCCACTGCTGTTGTTCCTTTAGATAGGGTGCCAAGGGTAGTTGAAGAGCAGCAACAGCTTTCCGGGCTGGGTCCTTCCTTGTGGGAGAAGGAGCCGGACGTTTGCCTTTTCGGCAAGAGGCTCTGCCGCGGCCGAGCGCCATGAGATGTTGCGTCTCTGGGAAAGCACAGATCCCCACTGCTGTTGTGCCTGTAGATAGCGCGCGAAGGCACCATGAAGAGCAGCAAGAGCTTTCAGGGCTGGGCCCTTCCTTGTGGGAGAAGGAGCCGGACGTTTACCTTTTCGGCAAGAGGCTCTGCCGCGGCCGAGTGCCATGAGATGTTGCGTCTCTGGGAAAGCACAGATCCACACTGCTGTTGTGCCTGTAGATAGGGCGCCAAGGCACCGTGAAGAGCAGCAAGAGCTTTCAGGGCTGGGCCCTTCCTTGTGGGAGAAGGAGCCGGACGTTTGCCTTTTCGGCAAGAGGCTCTGCCGCGGCCGAGCGCCATGAGATGTTGCTTCTCTGGGAAAGCTCAGATCCCCAGTGCTGTTGTGCCTGTAAATAGGGCGCCAAGGCACCGTGAAGAGCAGCAAGAGCTTTCAGGGCTGGTCCCTTCCTTGTGGGAGAAGGAGCCGGACGTTTGCCTTTTCGGCAAGAGGCTCTGCCGCGGCCGAGCGACATGAGATGTTGCGTCTCTGGGAAAGCACAGATCCCCATTGCTGTTGTGCCTGTAGATAGGGCGCCAAGGCACCGTGAAGAGCAGCAAGAGCTTTCAGGACTGGGCCCTTCCTTGTGGGAGAAGGAGCCGGACGTTTGCCTTTTCGGCAAGAGGCTATGCCGCGGCCGAGCGCCATGAGATGTTGCGTCTCTGGGAAAGCACAGATCCCACTGCTGTTGTTCCTTTAGATAGGGCGCCAAGTGTAGGTGAAGAGCAGCAAGAGTTTTCAGGGCTGGGCCCTTCTTTGTGGGAGAAGGAGCCGGACGTTTGCCTTTTCGGCAAGAGGCTCTGCCGCGGCCGAGCGCCATGAGATGTTGCGTCTCTGGGAAAGCACAGATCCCCAGTGCTTATGTGCCTGTAGATAGGGCACCAAGGCACCGTGAAGAGCAGCAACAGCTTTCCGGGCTGGGCCCTTCCTTGTGGGAGAAGGAGCCGGACGTTTGCCTTTTCGGCAAGAGGCTCTGCCGCGGCCGAGCGCCATGAGATGTTGCGTCTCTGGGAAAGCACAGATCCCCACTGCTGTTGTGCCGCTAGATAGGGCGCGAAGGCACCGTGAAGAGCAGCAAGAGCTTTCAGGGCTGGGCCCTTCCTTGTGGGAGAAGGAGCCGGACGTTTGCCTTTTCGGCAAGAGGCTCTGCCGCGGCCGAGCGCCATGAGATGTTGCGTCTCTGGGAAAGCACAGATCCCCAGTGCTGTTGTGCCTGTAAATAGGGCGCCAAGGCACCGTGAAGAGCAGCAAGAGCTTTCAGGGCTGGGCCCTTCCTTGTGGGAGAAGGAGCCGGACGTTTGCCTTTTCGGCAAGAGGCTCTGCCGTGGCCAAGCGCCATGAGATGTTGCGTCTCTGGGAAAGCACAGATCCCAGTGCTGTTGTGCCTGTAAATAGGGCGCCAAGTGTAGGTGAAGAGCAGCAAGAGCTTTCAGGGCTGGGCCCTTCCTTGTGGGAGAAGGAGCCGGACGTTTGCCTTTTCGGCAAGAGGCTCTGCCGTGGCCGAGCGCCATGAGATCTTGCGTCTCTGGGAAAGCACAGATCCCCACTGCTGTTGTGCCTGTAGATAGGGCGCCAAGGCACCGTGAAGAGCAGCAAGAGCTTTCAGGGCTGGTCCCTTCCTTGTGGGAGAAGGAGCCGGACGTTTGCCTTTTCGGCAAGAGGCTCTGCCGCGGCCGAGCGCCATGAGATGTTGCGTCTCTGGGAAAACACAGATCCCCACTGCTGTTGTTCCTTTAGATAGGGTGCCAAGGCACCGTGAAGAGCAGCAAACGCTTTCAGGGCTGGGCCCTTCTTTGTGGGAGAAGGAGCCGGACGTTTGCCTTTTCGGCAAGAGGCTCTGCCGTGGCCGAGCGCCATGAGATCTTGCGTCTCTGGGAAAGCACAGATCCCCACTGCTGTTGTGCCTGTAGATAGGGCACCAAGGCACCTTGAAGAGCAGCAAGAGCTTTCAGGGCTGGGCCCTTCCTTGTGGGAGAAGGAGCCGGACGTTTGCCTTTTCGGCAAGAAGCTCTGCCGCGGCCGAGCGCCATGAGATGTTGCGTCTCTGGGAAAGCACAGATCCCCACTGCTGTTGTTCCTTTAGATAGGGTGCCAAGGGTAGGTGAAGAGCAGCAACAGCTTTCCGGGCTGGGTCCTTACTTGTGGGAGAAGGAGCCGGACGTTTGCCTTTTCGGCAAGAGGCTCTGCCGCGGCCGAGCGCCATGAGATGTTGCGTCTCTATGAAAGCACAGATCCCCAGTGCTGTTGTGCCTGTAGATAGGGCGCCAAGGCACTGAGAAGAGCAGCAACAGCTTTCCGGGCTGGTCATTTCCTTGTGGGGAGAAGGAGCCTGACGTTTGCCTTTTCGGCAAGAGGCTCTGCCGCGGCCGAGCGTCATGAGATGTTGCGTCTCTGGGAAAGCACAGATACCCACTGCTGTTGTGCCTGTAGATAGGGCGCCAAGGCACTGAGAAGAGCAGCAAGAGCTTTCCGGGCTGGGCCCTTCCTTGTGGGAGAAGGAGCCGGACGTTTGCCTTTTCGGCAAGAGGCTCTGCCGCGGCCGAGCGCCATGAGATGTTGCGTCGCTGGGAAAGCACAGATCCCCAGTGCTGTTGTGCCTGTAAATAGGGCGCCAAGGCACCGTGAAGAGCAGCAAGAGCTTTCAGGGCTGGGCCCTTCCTTGTGGGAGAAGGAGCCGGACGTTTGCGTTTTCGGCAAGAGGCTCTGCCGTGGCCAAGCGCCATGAGATGTTGCGTCTCTGGGAAAGCACAGATCCCAATGCTGTTGTGCCTGTAAATAGGGCGCCAAGTGTAGGTGAAGAGCAGCAACAGCTTTCAGGGCTGGGCCCTTCTTTGTGGGAGAAGGAGCCGGACGTTTGCCTTTTCGGCAAGAGGCTCTGCCGCGGCCGAGCGCCATGAGATGTTGCGTCTCTGGGAAAGCACAGATCCCCACTGCTGTTGTTCCTTTAGATAGGGTGCCAAGGGTAGGTGAAGAGCAGCAACAGCTTTCCGGGCTGGGCCCTTCCTTGTGGGAGAAGGAGCTGGACGTTTGCCTTTTCGGCAAGAGGCTGTGCCGCGGCCTAGCGCCATGAGATGTTGCGTCTCTGGGAAAGCACAGATCCCCACTGCTGTTGTGCCTGTAGATAGGGCACCAAGTGCAGGTGAAGAGCAGCAAGAGCTTTCAGGGCTGGGCCCTTCCTTGTGGGAGAAGGAGCCGGACGTTTGCCTTTTCGGCAAGAGGCTCTGCCGCGGCCGAGCGCCATGAGATGTTGCGTCTCTGGGAAAGCACAGATCCCCAATGCTGTTGTGCCTGTAGATAGGGCGCGAAGGCACCGTGAAGAGCAGCAAGAGTTTTCAGGGCTGGGCCCTTCCTTGTGGGAGAAGGAGCCGGACGTTTGCCTTTTCGGCAAGAGGCTCTGCCGCGGCCGAGCGCCATGAGATGTTGCGTCTCTGGGAAAGCACAGATCCCCACTGCTGTTGTGCCTGTAGATAGGGCGCGAAGGCACCGTGAAGAGCAGCAAGAGCTTTCAGGGCTGGGCCCTTCCTTGTGGGAGAAGGAGCCGGACGTTTGCCTTTTCGGCAAGAGGCTCTGCCGCGGCCGAGCGCCATAAGATCTTGCGTCTCTGGGAAAGCACAGATCCCCAGGGCTGTTGCGACTGTAAATACGGCACCAGGTGCAGGTGAAGAGCAGCAAGAGCTTTCAGGGCTGGGCCCTTCCTTGTGGGAGAAGGAGCCGGACGTTTGCCTTTTCGGCAAGAGGCTCTGCCGTGGCCGAGCGCCATGAGATCTTGCGTCTCTGGGAAAGCACAGATCCCCACTGCTGTTGTGCCTGTAGATAGGGCGCCAAGGCACCGTGAAGAGCAGCAAGAGCTTTCAGGGCTGGTCCCTTCCTTGTGGGAGAAGGAGCCGGACGTTTGCCTTTTCGGCAAGAGGCTCTGCCGCGGCCAAGCGCCATGAGATGTTGCGTCTGTGGGAAAACACAGATCCCCACTGCTGTTGTTCCTTTAGACAGGGTGCCAAGGCACCGTGAAGAGCAGCAAGAGCTTTCAGGGCTGGGCCCTTCTTTGTGGGAGAAGGAGCCGGACGTTTGCCTTTTCGGCAAGAGGCTCTGCCGTGGCCGAGCGCCATGAGATCTTGCGTCTCTGGGAAAGCACAGATCCCCACTGCTGTTGTGCCTGTAGATAGGGCGCCAAGGCACCGTGAAGAGCAGCAAGAGCTTTCAGGGCTGGGCCCTTCCTTGTGGGAGAAGGAGCCGGACGTTTACCTTTTCGGCAAGAAGCTCTGCCGCGGCCGAGCGCCATGAGATGTTGCGTCTCTGGGAAAGCACAGATCCCCACTGCTGTTGTTCCTTTAGATAGGGTGCCAAGGGTAGGTGAAGAGCAGCAACAGCTTTCCGGGCTGGGTCCTTACTTGTGGGAGAAGGAGCCGGACGTTTGCCTTTTCGGCAAGAGGCTCTGCCGCGGCCGAGCGCCATGAGATGTTGCGTCTCTATGAAAGCACAGATCCCCAGTGCTTTTGTGCCTGTAGATAGGGCGCCAAGGCACTGAGAAGAGCAGCAACAGCTTTCCGGGCTGGTCTTTTCCTTGTGGGAGAAGGAGCCTGACGTTTGCCTTTTCGGCAAGAGGCTATGCCGCGGCCGAGCGTCATGAGATGTTGCGTCTCTGGGAAAGCACAGATACCCACTGCTGTTGTGCCTGTAGATAGGGCGCCAAGGCACTGAGAAGAGCAGCAAGAGCTTTCCGGGCTGGGCCCTTCCTTGTGGGAGAAGGAGCCGGACGTTTGCCTTTTCGGCAAGAGGCTCTGCCGCGGCCGAGCGCCATGAGATGTTGCGTCTCTGGGAAAGCACAGATCCCCACTGCTGTTGTGCCTGTAGATAGGGCGCGAAGGCACCATGAAGAGCAGCAAGAGCTTTCAGGGCTGGGCCCTTCCTTGTGGGAGAAGGAGCCGGACGTTTGCCTTTTCGGCAAGAAGCTCTGCCGCGGCCGAGCGCCATGAGATGTTGCGTCTCTGGGAAAGCACAGATCCCCACTGCTGTTGTTCCTTTAGATAGGGTGCCAAGGGTAGTTGAAGAGCAGCAACAGCTTTCCGGGCTGGGTCCTTCCTTGTGGGAGAAGGAGCCGGACGTTTGCCTTTTCGGCAAGAGGCTCTGCCGCGGCCGAGCGCCATGAGATGTTGCGTCTCTGGGAAAGCACAGATCCCCACTGCTGTTGTGCCTGTAGATAGCGCGCGAAGGCACCATGAAGAGCAGCAAGAGCTTTCAGGGCTGGGCCCTTCCTTGTGGGAGAAGGAGCCGGACGTTTACCTTTTCGGCAAGAGGCTCTGCCGCGGCCGAGTGCCATGAGATGTTGCGTCTCTGGGAAAGCACAGATCCACACTGCTGTTGTGCCTGTAGATAGGGCGCCAAGGCACCGTGAAGAGCAGCAAGAGCTTTCAGGGCTGGGCCCTTCCTTGTGGGAGAAGGAGCCGGACGTTTGCCTTTTCGGCAAGAGGCTCTGCCGCGGCCGAGCGCCATGAGATGTTGCTTCTCTGGGAAAGCTCAGATCCCCAGTGCTGTTGTGCCTGTAAATAGGGCGCCAAGGCACCGTGAAGAGCAGCAAGAGCTTTCAGGGCTGGTCCCTTCCTTGTGGGAGAAGGAGCCGGACGTTTGCCTTTTCGGCAAGAGGCTCTGCCGCGGCCGAGCGACATGAGATGTTGCGTCTCTGGGAAAGCACAGATCCCCATTGCTGTTGTGCCTGTAGATAGGGCGCCAAGGCACCGTGAAGAGCAGCAAGAGCTTTCAGGACTGGGCCCTTCCTTGTGGGAGAAGGAGCCGGACGTTTGCCTTTTCGGCAAGAGGCTATGCCGCGGCCGAGCGCCATGAGATGTTGCGTCTCTGGGAAAGCACAGATCCCACTGCTGTTGTTCCTTTAGATAGGGCGCCAAGTGTAGGTGAAGAGCAGCAAGAGTTTTCAGGGCTGGGCCCTTCTTTGTGGGAGAAGGAGCCGGACGTTTGCCTTTTCGGCAAGAGGCTCTGCCGCGGCCGAGCGCCATGAGATGTTGCGTCTCTGGGAAAGCACAGATCCCCAGTGCTTATGTGCCTGTAGATAGGGCACCAAGGCACCGTGAAGAGCAGCAACAGCTTTCCGGGCTGGGCCCTTCCTTGTGGGAGAAGGAGCCGGACGTTTGCCTTTTCGGCAAGAGGCTCTGCCGCGGCCGAGCGCCATGAGATGTTGCGTCTCTGGGAAAGCACAGATCCCCACTGCTGTTGTGCCGCTAGATAGGGCGCGAAGGCACCGTGAAGAGCAGCAAGAGCTTTCAGGGCTGGGCCCTTCCTTGTGGGAGAAGGAGCCGGACGTTTGCCTTTTCGGCAAGAGGCTCTGCCGCGGCCGAGCGCCATGAGATGTTGCGTCTCTGGGAAAGCACAGATCCCCAGTGCTGTTGTGCCTGTAAATAGGGCGCCAAGGCACCGTGAAGAGCAGCAAGAGCTTTCAGGGCTGGGCCCTTCCTTGTGGGAGAAGGAGCCGGACGTTTGCCTTTTCGGCAAGAGGCTCTGCCGTGGCCAAGCGCCATGAGATGTTGCGTCTCTGGGAAAGCACAGATCCCAGTGCTGTTGTGCCTGTAAATAGGGCGCCAAGTGTAGGTGAAGAGCAGCAACAGCTTTCAGGGCTGGGCCCTTCTTTGTGGGAGAAGGAGCCGGACGTTTGCCTTTTCGGCAAGAGGCTCTGCCGCGGCCGACCGCCATGAGATGTTGCGTCTCTGGGAAAGCACAGATCCCCACTGCTGTTGTTCCTTTAGATAGGGTGCCAAGGGTAGGTGAAGAGCAGCAACAGCTTTCCGGGCTGGGCCCTTCCTTGTGGGAGAAGGAGCTGGACGTTTGCCTTTTCGGCAAGAGGCTGTGCCGCGGCCTAGCGCCATGAGATGTTGCGTCTCTGGGAAAGCACAGATCCCCACTGCTGTTGTGCCTGTAGATAGGGCACCAAGTGCAGGTGAAGAGCAGCAAGAGCTTTCAGGGCTGGGCCCTTCCTTGTGGGAGAAGGAGCCGGACGTTTGCCTTTTCGGCAAGAGGCTCTGCCGCGGCCGAGCGCCATGAGATGTTGCGTCTCTGGGAAAGCACAGATCCCCAATGCTGTTGTGCCTGTAGATAGGGCGCGAAGGCACCGTGAAGAGCAGCAAGAGTTTTCAGGGCTGGTCCCTTCCTTGTGGGAGAAGGAGCCGGACGTTTGCCTTTTCGGCAAGAGGCTCTGCCGCGGCCGAGCGCCATGAGATGTTGCGTCTCTGGGAAAGCACAGATCCCCACTGCTGTTGTGCCTGTAGATAGGGCGCGAAGGCACCGTGAAGAGCAGCAAGAGCTTTCAGGGCTGGGCCCTTCCTTGTGGGAGAAGGAGCCGGACGTTTGCCTTTTCGGCAAGAGGCTCTGACGCGGCCGAGCGCCATGAGATGTTGCGTCTCTGGGAAAGCACAGATCCCCAGGGCTGTTGCGACTGTTAATAGGGCACCAGGTGCAGGTGAAGAGCAGCAAGAGCTTTCAGGGCTGGGCCCTTCCTTGTGGGAGAAGGAGCCGGACGTTTGCCTTTTCGGCAAGAGGCTCTGCCGCGGCCGAGCGCCATGAGATGTTGCGTCTCTGGGAAAACACAGATCCCCACTGCTGTTGTTCCTTTAGATAGGGTGCCAAGGCACCGTGAAGAGCAGCAAACGCTTTCAGGGCTGGGCCCTTCTTTGTGGGAGAAGGAGCCGGACGTTTGCCTTTTCGGCAAGAGGCTCTGCCGTGGCCGAGCGCCATGAGATCTTGCGTCTCTGGGAAAGCACAGATCCCCACTGCTGTTGTGCCTGTAGATAGGGCGCCAAGGCACCGTGAAGAGCAGCAAGAGCTTTCAGGGCTGGTCCCTTCCTTGTGGGAGAAGGAGCCGGACGTTTGCCTTTTCGGCAAGAGGCTCTGCCGCGGCCGAGCGCCATGAGATGTTGCGTCTCTGGGAAAACACAGATCCCCACTGCTGTTGTTCCTTTAGATAGGGTGCCAAGGCACCGTGAAGAGCAGCAAACGCTTTCAGGGCTGGGCCCTTCTTTGTGGGAGAAGGAGCCGGACGTTTGCCTTTTCGGCAAGAGGCTCTGCCGTGGCCGAGCGCCATGAGATCTTGCGTCTCTGGGAAAGCACAGATCCCCACTGCTGTTGTGCCTGTAGATAGGGCACCAAGGCACCTTGAAGAGCAGCAAGAGCTTTCAGGGCTGGGCCCTTCCTTGTGGGAGAAGGAGCCGGACGTTTGCCTTTTCGGCAAGAAGCTCTGCCGCGGCCGAGCGCCATGAGATGTTGCGTCTCTGGGAAAGCACAGATCCCCACTGCTGTTGTTCCTTTAGATAGGGTGCCAAGGGTAGGTGAAGAGCAGCAACAGCTTTCCGGGCTGGGTCCTTACTTGTGGGAGAAGGAGCCGGACGTTTGCCTTTTCGGCAAGAGGCTCTGCCGCGGCCGAGCGCCATGAGATGTTGCGTCTCTATGAAAGCACAGATCCCCAGTGCTGTTGTGCCTGTAGATAGGGCGCCAAGGCACTGAGAAGAGCAGCAACAGCTTTCCGGGCTGGTCATTTCCTTGTGGGAGAAGGAGCCTGACGTTTGCCTTTTCGGCAAGAGGCTCTGCCGCGGCCGAGCGTCATGAGATGTTGCGTCTCTGGGAAAGCACAGATACCCACTGCTGTTGTGCCTGTAGATAGGGCGCCAAGGCACTGAGAAGAGCAGCAAGAGCTTTCCGGGCTGGGCCCTTCCTTGTGGGAGAAGGAGCCGGACGTTTGCCTTTTCGGCAAGAGGCTCTGCCGCGGCCGAGCGCCATGAGATGTTGCGTCGCTGGGAAAGCACAGATCCCCAGTGCTGTTGTGCCTGTAAATAGGGCGCCAAGGCACCGTGAAGAGCAGCAAGAGCTTTCAGGGCTGGGCCCTTCCTTGTGGGAGAAGGAGCCGGACGTTTGCGTTTTCGGCAAGAGGTTCTGCCGTGGCCAAGCGCCATGAGATGTTGCGTCTCTGGGAAAGCACAGATCCCAATGCTGTTGTGCCTGTAAATAGGGCGCCAAGTGTAGGTGAAGAGCAGCAACAGCTTTCAGGGCTGGGCCCTTCTTTGTGGGAGAAGGAGCCGGACGTTTGCCTTTTCGGCAAGAGGCTCTGCCGCGGCCGAGCGCCATGAGATGTTGCGTCTCTGGGAAAGCACAGATCCCCACTGCTGTTGTTCCTTTAGATAGGGTGCCAAGGGTAGGTGAAGAGCAGCAACAGCTTTCCGGGCTGGGCCCTTCCTTGTGGGAGAAGGAGCTGGACGTTTGCCTTTTCGGCAAGAGGCTGTGCCGCGGCCTAGCGCCATGAGATGTTGCGTCTCTGGGAAAGCACAGATCCCCACTGCTGTTGTGCCTGTAGATAGGGCACCAAGTGCAGGTGAAGAGCAGCAAGAGCTTTCAGGGCTGGGCCCTTCCTTGTGGGAGAAGGAGCCGGACGTTTGCCTTTTCGGCAAGAGGCTCTGCCGCGGCCGAGCGCCATGAGATGTTGCGTCTCTGGGAAAGCACAGATCCCCACTGCTGTTGTGCCTGTAGATAGGGCGCGAAGGCACCGTGAAGAGCAGCAAGAGTTTTCAGGGCTGGGCCCTTCCTTGTGGGAGAAGGAGCCGGACGTTTGCCTTTTCGGCAAGAGGCTCTGCCGCGGCCGAGCGCCATGAGATGTTGCGTCTCTGGGAAAGCACAGATCCCCACTGCTGTTGTGCCTGTAGATAGGGCGCGAAGGCACCGTGAAGAGCAGCAAGAGCTTTCAGGGCTGGGCCCTTCCTTGTGGGAGAAGGAGCCGGACGTTTGCCTTTTCGGCAAGAGGCTCTGCCGCAGCCGAGCGCCATAAGATCTTGCGTCTCTGGGAAAGCACAGATCCCCAGGGCTGTTGCGACTGTAAATACGGCACCAGGTGCAGGTGAAGAGCAGCAAGAGCTTTCAGGGCTGGGCCCTTCCTTGTGGGAGAAGGAGCCGGACGTTTGCCTTTTCGGCAAGAGGCTCTGCCGTGGCCGAGCGCCATGAGATCTTGCGTCTCTGGGAAAGCACAGATCCCCACTGCTGTTGTGCCTGTAGATAGGGCGCCAAGGCACCGTGAAGAGCAGCAAGAGCTTTCAGGGCTGGTCCCTTCCTTGTGGGAGAAGGAGCCGGACGTTTGCCTTTTCGGCAAGAGGCTCTGCCGCGGCCAAGCGCCATGAGATGTTGCGTCTCTGGGAAAACACAGATCCCCACTGCTGTTGTTCCTTTAGACAGGGTGCCAAGGCACCGTGAAGAGCAGCAAGAGCTTTCAGGGCTGGGCCCTTCTTTGTGGGAGAAGGAGCCGGACGTTTGCCTTTTCGGCAAGAGGCTCTGCCGTGGCCGAGCGCCATGAGATCTTGCGTCTCTGGGAAAGCACAGATCCCCACTGCTGTTGTGCCTGTAGATAGGGCGCCAAGGCACCGTGAAGAGCAGCAAGAGCTTTCAGGGCTGGGCCCTTCCTTGTGGGAGAAGGAGCCGGACGTTTACCTTTTCGGCAAGAAGCTCTGCCGCGGCCGAGCGCCATGAGATGTTGCGTCTCTGGGAAAGCACAGATCCCCACTGCTGTTGTTCCTTTAGATAGGGTGCCAAGGGTAGGTGAAGAGCAGCAACAGCTTTCCGGGCTGGGTCCTTACTTGTGGGAGAAGGAGCCGGACGTTTGCCTTTTCGGCAAGAGGCTCTGCCGCGGCCGAGCGCCATGAGATGTTGCGTCTCTATGAAAGCACAGATCCCCAGTGCTTTTGTGCCTGTAGATAGGGCGCCAAGGCACTGAGAAGAGCAGCAACAGCTTTCCGGGCTGGTCTTTTCCTTGTGGGAGAAGGAGCCTGACGTTTGCCTTTTCGGCAAGAGGCTCTGCCGCGGCCGAGCGTCATGAGATGTTGCGTCTCTGGGAAAGCACAGATACCCACTGCTGTTGTGCCTGTAGATAGGGCGCCAAGGCACTGAGAAGAGCAGCAAGAGCTTTCCGGGCTGGGCCCTTCCTTGTGGGAGAAGGAGCCGGACGTTTGCCTTTTCGGCAAGAGGCTCTGCCGCGGGCCGAGCGCCATGAGAAGTTGCGTCGCTGGGAAAGCACAGATCCCCAGTGCTGTTGTGCCTGTAAATAGGGCGCCAAGGCACCGTGAAGAGCAGCAAGAGCTTTCAGGGCTGGGCCCTTCCTTGTGGGAGAAGGAGCCGGACGTTTGCCTTTTCGGCAAGAGGCTCTGCCGTGGCCAAGCGCCATGAGATGTTGCGTCTCTGGGAAAGCACAGATCCCCACTGCTGTTGTGCCTGTAAATAGGACGCCAAGTGTAGGTGAAGAGCAGCAACAGCTTTCAGGGCTGGGCCCTTCTTTGTGGGAGAAGGAGCCGGACGTTTGCCTTTTTTGCCTTTTCGGCAAGAGGCTCTGCCGCGGCCGAGCGCCATGAGATGTTGCGTCTCTGGGAAAGCACAGATCCCCACTGCTGTTGTTCCTTTAGATAGGGTGCCAAGGGTAGGTGAAGAGCAGCAACAGCTTTCCGGGCTGGGCCCTTCCTTGTGGGAGAAGGAGCTGGACGTTTGCCTTTTCGGCAAGAGGCTGTGCCGCGGCCTAGCGCCATGAGATGTTGCGTCTCTGGGAAAGCACAGATCCCCACTGCTGTTGTGCCTGTAGATAGGGCACCAAGTGCAGGTGAAGAGCAGCAAGAGCTTTCAGGGCTGGGCCCTTCCTTGTGGGAGAAGGAGCCGGACGTTTGCCTTTTCGGCAAGAGGCTCTGCCGCGGCCGAGCGCCATGAGATGTTGCGTCTCTGGGAAAGCACAGATCCCCAATGCTGTTGTGCCTGTAGATAGGGCGCGAAGGCACCGTGAAGAGCAGCAAGAGTTTTCAGGGCTGGGCCCTTCCTTGTGGGAGAAGGAGCCGGACGTTTGCCTTTTCGGCAAGAGGCTCTGCCACGGCCGAGCGCCATGAGATGTTGCGTCTCTGGGAAAGCACAGATCCCCACTGCTGTTGTGCCTGTAGATAGGGCGCGAAGGCACCTTGAAGAGCAGCAAGAGCTTTCAGGGCTGGGCCCTTCCTTGTGGGAGAAGGAGCCGGACGTTTGCCTTTTCGGCAAGAGGCTCTGCCGCGGCTGAGCGCCATAAGATCTTGCGTCTCTGGGAAAGCACAGATCCCCAGGGCTGTTGCGACTGTAAATAGGGCACCAAGTGCAGGTGAAGAGCAGCAAGAGCTTTCAGGGCTGGGCCCTTCCTTGTGGGAGAAGGAGCCGGACGTTTGCCTTTTCGGCAAGAGGCTCTGCCGCGGCCGAGCGCCATGAGATGTTGCGTCGCTGGGAAAGCACAGATCCCCAGTGCTGTTGTGCCTGTAAATAGGGCGCCAAGGCACCGTGAAGAGCAGCAAGAGCTTTCAGGGCTGGGCCCTTCCTTGTGGGAGAAGGAGCCGGACGTTTGCGTTTTCGGCAAGAGGCTCTGCCGTGGCCAAGCGCCATGAGATGTT
Organism: Harpia harpyja; assembly: GCF_026419915.1. NCBI lineage: Eukaryota > Metazoa > Chordata > Aves > Accipitriformes > Accipitridae > Harpia > Harpia harpyja. Next base: position 9,932,665 of record NC_068955.1, on the reverse strand, counting down.
GCGTCTCTGGGAAAGCACAGATCCCAATGCTGTTGTGCCTGTAAATAGGGCGCCAAGTGTAGGTGAATAGCAGCAACAGCTTTCAGGGCTGGGCCCTTCTTTGTGGGAGAAGGAGCCGGACGTTTGCCTTTTCGGCAAGAGGCTCTGCCGCGGCCGAGCGCCATGAGATGTTGCGTCTCTATGAAAGCACAGATCCCCAGTGCTTTTGTGCCTGTAGATAGGGCGCCAAGGCACTGAGAAGAGCAGCAACAGCTTTCCGGGCTGGTCTTTTCCTTGTGGGAGAAGGAGCCTGACGTTTGCCTTTTCGGCAAGAGGCTCTGCCGCGGCCGAGCGTCATGAGATGTTGCGTCTCTGGGAAAGCACAGATACCCACTGCTGTTGTGCCTGTAGATAGGGCGCCAAGGCACTGAGAAGAGCAGCAAGAGCTTTCCGGGCTGGGCCCTTCCTTGTGGGAGAAGGAGCCGGACGTTTGCCTTTTCGGCAAGAGGCTCTGCCGCGGCCGAGCGCCATGAGATGTTGCGTCGCTGGGAAAGCACAGATCCCCAGTGCTGTTGTGCCTGTAAATAGGGCGCCAAGGCACCGTGAAGAGCAGCAAGAGCTTTCAGGGCTGGGCCCTTCCTTGTGGGAGAAGGAGCCGGACGTTTGCCTTTTCGGCAAGAGGCTCTGCCGTGGCCAAGCGCCATGAGATGTTGCGTCTCTGGGAAAGCACAGATCCCAATGCTGTTGTGCCTGTAAATAGGACGCCAAGTGTAGGTGAAGAGCAGCAACAGCTTTCAGGGCTGGGCCCTTCTTTGTGGGAGAAGGAGCCGGACGTTTGCCTTTTCGGCAAGAGGCTCTGCCGCGGCCGAGCGCCATGAGATGTTGCGTCTCTGGGAAAGCACAGATCCCCACTGCTGTTGTTCCTTTAGATAGGGTGCCAAGGGTAGGTGAAGAGCAGCAACAGCTTTCCGGGCTGGGCCCTTCCTTGTGGGAGAAGGAGCTGGACGTTTGCCTTTTCGGCAAGAGGCTGTGCCGCGGCCTAGCGCCATGAGATGTTGCGTCTCTGGGAAAGCACAGATCCCCACTGCTGTTGTGCCTGTAGATAGGGCACCAAGTGCAGGTGAAGAGCAGCAAGAGCTTTCAGGGCTGGGCCCTTCCTTGTGGGAGAAGGAGCCGGACGTTTGCCTTTTCGGCAAGAGGCTCTGCCGCGGCCGAGCGCCATGAGATGTTGCGTCTCTGGGAAAGCACAGATCCCTAATGCTGTTGTGCCTGTAGATAGGGCGCGAAGGCACCGTGAAGAGCAGCAAGAGTTTTCAGGGCTGGTCCCTTCCTTGTGGGAGAAGGAGCCGGACGTTTGCCTTTTCGGCAAGAGGCTCTGCCACGGCCGAGCGCCATGAGATGTTGCGTCTCTGGGAAAGCACAGATCCCCACTGCTGTTGTGCCTGTAGATAGGGCGCCAAGGCACCTTGAAGAGCAGCAAGAGCTTTCAGGGCTGGGCCCTTCCTTGTGGGAGAAGGAGCCGGACGTTTGCCTTTTCGGCAAGAGGCTCTGCCGCGGCCGAGCGCCATAAGATCTTGCGTCTCTGGGAAAGCACAGATCCCCAGGGCTGTTGCGACTGTAAATAGGGCACCAAGTGCAGGTGAAGAGCAGCAAGAGCTTTCAGGGCTGGGCCCTTCCTTGTGGGAGAAGGAGCCGGACGTTTGCCTTTTCGGCAAGAGGCTCTGCCGCGGCCGAGCGCCATGAGATGTTGCGTCGCTGGGAAAGCACAGATCCCCAGTGCTGTTGTGCCTGTAAATAGGGCGCCAAGGCACCGTGAAGAGCAGCAAGAGCTTTCAGGGCTGGGCCCTTCCTTGTGGGAGAAGGAGCCGGACGTTTGCGTTTTCGGCAAGAGGCTCTGCCGTGGCCAAGCGCCATGAGATGTTGCGTCTCTGGGAAAGCACAGATCCCAATGCTGTTGTGCCTGTAAATAGGGCGCCAAGTGTAGGTGAAGAGCAGCAACAGCTTTCAGGGCTGGGCCCTTCTTTGTGGGAGAAGGAGCCGGACGTTTGCCTTTTCGGCAAGAGGCTCTGCCGCGGCCGACCGCCATGAGATGTTGCTTCTCTGGGAAAGCACAGATCCCCACTGCTGTTGTTCCTTTAGATAGGTTGCCAAGGGTAGGTGAAGAGCAGCAACAGCTTTCCGGGCTGGGCCCTTCCTTGTGGGAGAAGGAGCCGGACGTTTGCCTTTTCGGCAAGAGGCTCTGCCGCGGCCGAGCGCCATGAGATGTTGCGTCTCTGGGAAAGCACAGATCCCCAATGCTGTTGTGCCTGTAGATAGGGCGCGAAGGCACCGTGAAGAGCAGCAAGAGTTTTCAGGGCTGGTCCCTTCCTTGTGGGAGAAGGAGCCGGACGTTTGCCTTTTCGGCAAGAGGCTCTGCCGCGGCCGAGCGCCATGAGATGTTGCGTCTCTGGGAAAGCACAGATCCCCACTGCTGTTGTGCCTGTAGATAGGGCGCGAAGGCACCGTGAAGAGCAGCAAGAGCTTTCAGGGCTGGGCCCTTCCTTGTGGGAGAAGGAGCCGGACGTTTGCCTTTTCGGCAAGAGGCTCTGCCGCGGCCGAGCGCCATAAGATCTTGCGTCTCTGGGAAAGCACAGATCCCCAGGGCTGTTGCGACTGTTAATAGGGCACCAGGTGCAGGTGAAGAGCAGCAAGAGCTTTCAGGGCTGGGCCCTTCCTTGTGGGAGAAGGAGCCGGACGTTTGCCTTTTCGGCAAGAGGCTCTGCCGTGGCCGAGCGCCATGAGATGTTGCGTCTCTGGGAAAACACAGATCCCCATTGCTGTTGTTCCTTTAGATAGGGTGCCAAGGCACCGTGAAGAGCAGCAAACGCTTTCAGGGCTGGGCCCTTCTTTGTGGGAGAAGGAGCCGGACGTTTGCCTTTTCGGCAAGAGGCTCTGCCGTGGCCGAGCGCCATGAGATCTTGCGTCTCTGGGAAAGCACAGATCCCCACTGCTGTTGTGCCTGTAGATAGGGCGCCAAGGCACCGTGAAGAGCAGCAAGAGCTTTCAGGGCTGGTCCCTTCCTTGTGGGAGAAGGAGCCGGACGTTTGCCTTTTCGGCAAGAGGCTCTGCCGCGGCCGAGCGCCATGAGATGTTGCGTCTCTGGGAAAACACAGATCCCCACTGCTGTTGTTCCTTTAGATAGGGTGCCAAGGCACCGTGAAGAGCAGCAAACGCTGTCAGGGCTGGGCCCTTCTTTGTGGGAGAAGGAGCCGGACGTTTGCCTTTTCGGCAAGAGGCTCTGCCGTGGCCGAGCGCCATGAGATCTTGCGTCTCTGGGAAAGCACAGATCCCCACTGCTGTTGTGCCTGTAGATAGGGCGCCAAGGCACCGTGAAGAGCAGCAAGAGCTTTCAGGGCTGGGCCCTTCCTTGTGGGAGAAGGAGCCGGACGTTTGCCTTTTCGGCAAGAAGCTCTGCCGCGGCCGAGCGCCATGAGATGTTGCGTCTCTGGGAAAGCACAGATCCCCACTGCTGTTGTTCCTTTAGATAGGGTGCCAAGGGTAGGTGAAGAGCAGCAACAGCTTTCCGGGCTGGGTCCTTACTTGTGGGAGAAGGAGCCGGACGTTTGCCTTTTCGGCAAGAGGCTCTGCCGCGGCCGAGCGCCATGAGATGTTGCGTCTCTATGAAAGCACAGATCCCCAGTGCTGTTGTGCCTGTAGATAGGGCGCCAAGGCACTGAGAAGAGCAGCAACAGCTTTCCGGGCTGGTCTTTTCCTTGTGGGAGAAGGAGCCGGACGTTTGCCTTTTCGGCAAGAGGCTCTGCCGCGGCCGAGCGCCATGAGATGTTGCGTCTCTATGAAAGCACAGATCCCCAGTGCTGTTGTGCCTGTAGATAGGGCGCCAAGGCACTGAGAAGAGCAGCAACAGCTTTCCGGGCTGGTCTTTTCCTTGTGGGAGAAGGAGCCGGACGTTTGCCTTTTCGGCAAGAGGCTCTGCCGCGGCCGAGCGCCATGAGATGTTGCGTCGCTGGGAAAGCACAGATCCCCAGTGCTGTTGTGCCTGTAAATAGGGCGCCAAGGCACCGTGAAGAGCAGCAAGAGCTTTCAGGGCTGGGCCCTTCCTTGTGGGAGAAGGAGCCGGACGTTTGCGTTTTCGGCAAGAGGCTCTGCCGTGGCCAAGCGCCATGAGATGTTGCGTCTCTGGGAAAGCACAGATCCCAATGCTGTTGTGCCTGTAAATAGGGCGCCAAGTGTAGGTGAAGAGCAGCAGGAGCTTTCAGGGCTGGGCCCTTCTTTGTGGGAGAAGGAGCCGGACGTTTGCCTTTTCGGCAAGAGGCTCTGCCGCGGCCGAGCGCCATGAGATGTTGCGTCTCTGGGAAAGCACAGATCCCCAGGGCTGTTGCGACTGTAAATACGGCACCAGGTGCAGGTGAAGAGCAGCAAGAGCTTTCAGGGCTGGGCCCTTCCTTGTGGGAGAAGGAGCCGGACGTTTGCCTTTTCGGCAAGAGGCTCTGCCGCGGCCGAGCGCCATGAGATGTTGCGTCTCTGGGAAAACACAGATCCCCACTGCTGTTGTTCCTTTAGATAGGGTGCCAAGGCACCGTGAAGAGCAGCAAACGCTTTCAGGGCTGGGCCCTTCTTTGTGGGAGAAGGAGCCGGACGTTTGCCTTTTCGGCAAGAGGCTCTGCCGTGGCCGAGCGCCATGAGATCTTGCGTCTCTGGGAAAGCACATATCCCCACTGCTGTTGTGCCTGTAGATAGGGCGCCAAGGCACCGTGAAGAGCAGCAAGAGCTTTCAGGGCTGGTCCCTTCCTTGTGGGAGAAGGAGCCGGACGTTTGCCTTTTCGGCAAGAGGCTCTGCTGCGGCCGAGCGCCATGAGATGTTGCGTCTCTGGGAAAACACAGATCCCCACTGCTGTTGTTCCTTTAGATAGGGTGCCAAGGCACCGTGAAGAGCAGCAAGAGCTTTCAGGGCTGGGCCCTTCTTTGTGGGAGAAGGAGCCGGACGTTTGCCTTTTCGGCAAGAGGCTCTGCCGTGGCCGAGCGCCATGAGATCTTGCGTCTCTGGGAAAGCACAGATCCCCACTGCTGTTGTGCCTGTAGATAGGGCGCCAAGGCACCGTGAAGAGCAGCAAGAGCTTTCAGGGCTGGGCCCTTCCTTGTGGGAGAAGGAGCCGGACGTTTGCCTTTTCGGCAAGAAGCTCTGCCGCGGCCGAGCGCCATGAGATGTTGCGTCTCTGGGAAAGCACAGATCCCCACTGCTGTTGTTCCTTTAGATAGGGTGCCAAGGGTAGGTGAAGAGCAGCAACAGCTTTCCGGGCTGGGTCCTTACTTGTGGGAGAAGGAGCCGGACGTTTGCCTTTTCGGCAAGAGGCTCTGCCGCGGCCGAGCGCCATGAGATGTTGCGTCTCTATGAAAGCACAGATCCCCAGTGCTGTTGTGCCTGTAGATAGGGCGCCAAGGCACTGAGAAGAGCAGCAACAGCTTTCCGGGCTGGTCTTTTCCTTGTGGGAGAAGGAGCCTGACGTTTGCCTTTTCGGCAAGAGGCTCTGCCGCGGCCGAGCGTCATGAGATGTTGCGTCTCTGGGAAAGCACAGATACCCACTGCTGTTGTGCCTGTAGATAGGGCGCCAAGGCACTGAGAAGAGCAGCAAGAGCTTTCCGGGCTGGGCTCTTCCTTGTGGGAGAAGGAGCCGGACGTTTGCCTTTTCGGCAAGAGGCTCTGCCGCGGCCGAGCGCCATGAGATGTTGCGTCGCTGGGAAAGCACAGATCCCCAGTGCTGTTGTGCCTGTAAATAGGGCGCCAAGGCACCGTGAAGAGCAGCAAGAGCTTTCAGGGCTGGGCCCTTCCTTGTGGGAGAAGGAGCCGGACGTTTGCCTTTTCGGCAAGAGGCTCTGCCGTGGCCAAGCGCCATGAGATGTTGCGTCTCTGGGAAAGCACAGATCCCAATGCTGTTGTGCCTGTAAATAGGACGCCAAGTGTAGGTGAAGAGCAGCAACAGCTTTCAGGGCTGGGCCCTTCTTTGTGGGAGAAGGAGCCGGACGTTTGCCTTTTCGGCAAGAGGCTCTGCCGCGGCCGAGCGCCATGAGATGTTGCGTCTCTGGGAAAGCACAGATCCCCACTGCTGTTGTTCCTTTAGATAGGGTGCCAAGGGTAGGTGAAGAGCAGCAACAGCTTTCCGGGCTGGGCCCTTCCTTGTGGGAGAAGGAGCTGGACGTTTGCCTTTTCGGCAAGAGGCTGTGCCGCGGCCTAGCGCCATGAGATGTTGCGTCTCTGGGAAAGCACAGATCCCCACTGCTGTTGTGCCTGTAGATAGGACACCAAGTGCAGGTGAAGAGCAGCAAGAGCTTTCAGGGCTGGGCCCTTCCTTGTGGGAGAAGGAGCCGGACGTTTGCCTTTTCGGCAAGAGGCTCTGCCGCGGCCGAGCGCCATGAGATGTTGCGTCGCTGGGAAAGCACAGATCCCCAGTGCTGTTGTGCCTGTAGATAGGGCGCGAAGGCACCGTGAAGAGCAGCAAGAGTTTTCAGGGCTGGTCCCTTCCTTGTGGGAGAAGGAGCCGGACGTTTGCCTTTTCGGCAAGAGGCTCTGCCGCGGCCGAGCGCCATGAGATGTTGCGTCTCTGGGAAAGCACAGATCCCCACTGCTGTTGTGCCTGTAGATAGGGCGCGAAGGCACCGTGAAGAGCAGCAAGAGCTTTCAGGGCTGGGCCCTTCCTTGTGGGAGAAGGAGCCGGACGTTTGCCTTTTCGGCAAGAGGCTCTGCCGCGGCCGAGCGCCATAAGATCTTGCGTCTCTGGGAAAGCACAGATCCCCAGGGCTGTTGCGACTGTAAATACGGCACCAGGTGCAGGTGAAGAGCAGCAAGAGCTTTCAGGGCTGGGCCCTTCCTTGTGGGAGAAGGAGCCGGACGTTTGCCTTTTCGGCAAGAGGCTCTGCCGCGGCCGAGCGCCATGAGATGTTGCGTCTCTGGGAAAACACAGATCCCCACTGCTGTTGTTCCTTTAGATAGGGTGCCAAGGCACCGTGAAGAGCAGCAAACGCTTTCAGGGCTGGGCCCTTCTTTGTGGGAGAAGGAGCCGGACGTTTGCCTTTTCGGCAAGAGGCTCTGCCGTGGCCGAGCGCCATGAGATCTTGCGTCTCTGGGAAAGCACAGATCCCCACTGCTGTTGTGCCTGTAGATAGGGCGCCAAGGCACCGTGAAGAGCAGCAAGAGCTTTCAGGGCTGGTCCCTTCCTTGTGGGAGAATGAGCCGGACGTTTGCCTTTTCGGCAAGAGGCTCTGCCGCGGCCAAGCGCCATGAGATGTTGCGTCTCTGGGAAAACACAGATCCCCACAGCTGTTGTTCCTTTAGATAGGGTGCCAAGGCACCGTGAAGAGCAGCAAGAGCTTTCAGGGCTGGGCCCTTCTTTGTGGGAGAAGGAGCCGGACGTTTGCCTTTTCGGCAAGAGGCTCTGCCGTGGCCGAGCGCCATGAGATCTTGCGTCTCTGGGAAAGCACAGATCCCCACTGCTGTTGTGCCTGTAGATAGGGCGCCAAGGCACCGTGAAGAGCAGCAAGAGCTTTCAGGGCTGGGCCCTTCCTTGTGGGAGAAGGAGCCGGACGTTTGCCTTTTCGGCAAGAAGCTCTGCCGCGGCCGAGCGCCATGAGATGTTGCGTCTCTGGGAAAGCACAGATCCCCACTGCTGTTGTTCCTTTAGATAGGGTGCCAAGGGTAGGTGAAGAGCAGCAACAGCTTTCCGGGCTGGGTCCTTACTTGTGGGAGAAGGAGCCGGACGTTTGCCTTTTCGGCAAGAGGCTCTGCCGCGGCCGAGCGCCATGAGATGTTGCGTCTCTATGAAAGCACAGATCCCCAGTGCTGTTGTGCCTGTAGATAGGGCGCCAAGGCACTGAGAAGAGCAGCAACAGCTTTCCGGGCTGGTCTTTTCCTTGTGGGAGAAGGAGCCTGACGTTTGCCTTTTCGGCAAGAGGCTCTGCCGCGGCCGAGCGTCATGAGATGTTGCGTCTCTGGGAAAGCACAGATACCCACTGCTGTTGTGCCTGTAGATAGGGCGCCAAGGCACTGAGAAGAGCAGCAAGAGCTTTCCGGGCTGGGCCCTTCCTTGTGGGAGAAGGAGCCGGACGTTTGCCTTTTCGGCAAGAGGCTCTGCCGCGGCCGAGCGCCATGAGATGTTGCGTCGCTGGGAAAGCACAGATCCCCAGTGCTGTTGTGCCTGTAAATAGGGCGCCAAGGCACCGTGAAGAGCAGCAAGAGCTTTCAGGGCTGGGCCCTTCCTTGTGGGAGAAGGAGCCGGACGTTTGCCTTTTCGGCAAGAGGCTCTGCCGTGGCCAAGCGCCATGAGATGTTGCGTCTCTGGGAAAGCACAGATCCCAATGCTGTTGTGCCTGTAAATAGGACGCCAAGTGTAGGTGAAGAGCAGCAACAGCTTTCAGGGCTGGGCCCTTCTTTGTGGGAGAAGGAGCCGGACGTTTGCCTTTTCGGCAAGAGGCTCTGCCGCGGCCGAGCGCCATGAGATGTTGCGTCTCTGGGAAAGCACAGATCCCCACTGCTGTTGTTCCTTTAGATAGGGTGCCAAGGGTAGGTGAAGAGCAGCAACAGCTTTCAGGGCTGGGCCCTTCCTTGTGGGAGAAGGAGCTGGACGTTTGCCTTTTCGGCAAGAGGCTGTGCCGCGGCCTAGCGCCATGAGATGTTGCGTCTCTGGGAAAGCACAGATCCCCACTGCTGTTGTGCCTGTAGATAGGGCACCAAGTGCAGGTGAAGAGCAGCAAGAGCTTTCAGGGCTGGGCCCTTCCTTGTGGGAGAAGGAACCGGACGTTTGCCTTTTCGGCAAGAGGCTCTGCCGCGGCCGAGCGCCATGAGATGTTGTGTCTCTGGGAAAACACAGATCCCCACTGCTGTTGTTCCTTTAGATAGGGTGCCAAGGCACCGTGAAGAGCAGCAAACGCTTTCAGGGCTGGGCCCTTCTTTGTGGGAGAAGGAGCCGGACGTTTGCCTTTTCGGCAAGAGGCTCTGCCGTGGCCGAGCGCCATGAGATCTTGCGTCTCTGGGAAAGCACAGATCCCCAGTGCTGTTGTGCCTGTAGATAGGGCACCAAGGCACCGTGAAGAGCAGCAAGAGCTTTCAGGGCTGGGCCCTTCCTTGTGGGAGAAGGAGCCGGACGTTTGCCTTTTCGGCAAGAAGCTCTGCCGCGGCCGAGCGCCATGAGATGTTGCGTCTCTGGGAAAGCACAGATCCCCACTGCTGTTGTGCCTGTAGATAGGGTGCCAAGGGTAGGTGAAGAGCAGCAACAGCTTTCCGGGCTGGGTCCTTACTTGTGGGAGAAGGAGCCGGACGTTTGCCTTTTCGGCAAGAGGCTCTGCCGCGGCCGAGCGCCATGAGATGTTGCGTCTCTATGAAAGCACAGATCCCCAGTGCTGTTGTGCCTGTAGATAGGGCGTCAAGGCACTGAGAAGAGCAGCAACAGCTTTCCGGGCTGGTCTTTTCCTTGTGGGAGAAGGAGCCTGACGTTTGCCTTTTCGGCAAGAGGCTCTGCCGCGGCCGAGCGTCATGAGATGTTGCGTCTCTGGGAAAGCACAGATACCCACTGCTGTTGTGCCTGTAGATAGGGCGCCAAGGCACTGAGAAGAGCAGCAAGAGCTTTCCGGGCTGGGCCCCTTCCTTGTGGGAGAAGGAGCCGGACGTTTGCCTTTTGGGCAACAGGCTCTGCCGCGGCCGAGCGCCATGAGATGTTGCGTCTCTGGGAAAGCACAGATCCCCACTGCTGTTGTGCCTGTAGATAGGGTGCTAAGGCACCGTGAAGAGCAGCAAGAGCTTTCAGGGCTGGGCCCTTCCTTGTGGGAGAAGGAGCCGGACGTTTGCCTTTTCGGCAAGAGGCTCTGCCGCGGACGAGCGCCATGAGATGTTGCGTCTCTTGGAAAGCACAGATCCCCACTGCTGTTGTTCCTTTAGATAGGGTGCCAAGGGTAGGTGAAGAGCAGCAAGAGCTTTCAGGGCTGGGCCCTTCCTTGTGGGAGAAGGAGCCGGACGTTTGCCTTTTCGGCAAGAGGCTCTGCCGCGGCCTAGCGCCATGAGATGTTGCGTCTCTGGGAAAGCACAGATCCCCACTGCTGTTGTGCCTGTAGATAGGGCACCAAGTGCAGGTGAAGAGCAGCAAGAGCTTTCAGGGCTGGGCCCTTCCTTGTGGGAGAAGGAGCCGGACGTTTGCCTTTTCGGCAAGAGGCTCTGCCGCGGCCGAGCGCCATGAGATGTTGCGTCTCTGGGAAAGCACAGATCCCCAATGCTGTTGTGCCTGTAGATAGGGCGCGAAGGCACCGTGAAGAGCAGCAAGAGTTTTCAGGGCTGGTCCCTTCCTTGTGGGAGAAGGAGCCGGACGTTTGCCTTTTCGGCAAGAGGCTCTGCCGCGGCCGAGCGCCATGAGATGTTGCGTCTCTGGGAAAGCACAGATCCCCACTGCTGTTGTGCCTGTAGATAGGGCGCCAAGGCACCGTGAAGAGCAGCAAGAGCTTTCAGGGCTGGGCCCTTCCTTGTGGGAGAAGGAGCCGGACGTTTGCCTTTTCGGCAAGAGGCTCTGCCGTGGCCGAGCGCCATGAGATGTTGCTTCTCTAGGAAAGCACAGATCCCCAATGCTGTTGTGCCTGTAGATAGGGTGCGAAGGCACCGTGAAGAGCAGCAAGTGTTTTCAGGGCTGGTCCCTTCCTTGTGGGAGAAGGAGCCGGACGTTTGCCTTTTCGGCAAGAGGCTCTGCCGCGGCCGAGTGCCATGAGATGTTGCATCTCTGGGAAAGCACAGATCCCCACTGCTGTTGTGCCTGTAGATAGGGCGCGAAGGCACCGTGAAGGTCAGCAAGAGCTTTCAGGGCTGGGCCCTTCCTTGTGGGAGAAGGAGCCGGACGTTTGCCTTTTCGGCAAGAGGCTCTGCCGTGGCCGAGCGCCATGAGATGTTGCGTCTCTGGAAAAGCACAGATCCCCACTGCTGTTGTGCCTGTAGATAGGGCGCCAAGGCACCGTGAAGAGCAGCAAGAGCTTTCAGGGCTGGGCCCTTCCTTGTGGGAGAAGGAGCTGGACGTTTGCCTTTTCGGCAAGAAGCTCTGCCGCGGTCGAGCGCCATGAGATCTTGTCTCTCTGGGAAAGCACAGATCCCCACTGCTGTTGTTCCTTTAGATAGGGTGCCAAGGGTAGGTGAAGAGCAGCAACAGCTTTCCGGGCTGGGCCCTTCCTTGTGGGAGAAGGAGCTGGACGTTTGCCTTTTCGGCAAGAGGCTGTGCCGCGGCCTAGCGCCATGAGATGTTGCGTCTCTGGGAAAGCACAGATACCCACTGCTGTTGTGCCTGTAGATAGGGCGCCAAGGCACTGAGAAGAGCAGCAAGAGCTTTCCGGGCTGGGCCCTTCCTTGTGGGAGAAGGAGCCGGACGTTTGCCTTTTGGGCAACAGGCTCTGCCGCGGCCGAGCGCCATGAGATGTTGCGTCTCTGGGAAAGCACAGATCCCCACTGCTGTTGTGCCTGTAGATAGGGTGCTAAGGCACCGTGAAGAGCAGCAAGAGCTTTCAGGGCTGGGCCCTTCCTTGTGGGAGAAGGAGCCGGACGTTTGCCTTTTCGGCAAGAGGCTCTGCCGCGGACGAGCGCCATGAGATGTTGCGTCTCTTGGAAAGCACAGATCCCCACTGCTGTTGTTCCTTTAGATAGGGTGCCAAGGGTAGGTGAAGAGCAGCAACAGCTTTCCGGGCTGGGCCCTTCCTTGTGGGAGAAGGAGCCGGACGTTTGCCTTTTCGGCAAGAGGCTCTGCCGCGGCCTAGCGCCATGAGATGTTGCGTCTCTGGGAAAGCACAGATCCCCACTGCTGTTGTGCCTGTAGATAGGGCACCAAGTGCAGGTGAAGAGCAGCAAGAGCTTTCAGGGCTGGGCCCTTCCTTGTGGGAGAAGGAGCCGGACGTTTGCCTTTTCGGCAAGAGGCTCTGCCGCGGCCGAGCGAAATGAGATGTTGCTTCTCTGGGAAAGCACAGATCCCCAATGCTGTTGTGCCTGTAGATAGGGCGCGAAGGCACCGTGAAGAGCAGCAAGAGTTTTCAGGGCTGGTCCCTTCCTTGTGGGAGAAGGAGCCGGACGTTTGCCTTTTCGGCAAGAGGCTCTGCCGCGGCCGAGCGCCATGAGATGTTGCGTCTCTGGGAAAGCACAGATCCCCACTGCTGTTGTGCCTGTAGATAGGGCGCGAAGGCACCGTGAAGAGCAGCAAGAGCTTTCAGGGCTGGGCCCTTCCTTGTGGGAGAAGGAGCCGGACATTTGCCTTTTCGGCAAGAGGCTCTGCCGCGGCCGAGCGCCATGAGATGTTGCGTCTCTGGGAAAGCACAGATCCCCACTGTTTTTGTGCCTGTAGATAGGGCGCCAAGGCACCGTGAAGAGCAGCAAGAGCTTTCAGGGCTGGGCCCTTCCTTGTGGGAGAAGGAGCCGGACGTTTGCCTTTTCGGCAAGAGGCTCTGCCGCGGCCGAGCGCCATGAGATGTTGCGTCTCTGGGAAAGCACAGATCCCCAGTGCTGTTGTGCCTGTAGATAGGGCGCCAAGGCACCGTGAAGAGCAGCAAGAGCTTTCAGGGCTGGGTCCTTCCTTGTGGGAGAAGGAGCCGGACGTTTGCCTTTTCGGCAAGAGGCTCTGCCGCGGCCGAGCGCCATGAGATGTTGCGTCTCTGGGAAAGCACAGATCCCCAGTGCTGTTGTGCCTGTAGATTGGGCGCCAAGGCACCGTGAAGAGCAGCAAGAGCTTTCAGGGCTGGGCCCTTCCTTGTGGGAGAATGAGCCGGACGTTTGCTTTTTCGGCAAGAGGCTCTGCCGCGGCCGAGCGCCATGAGATGTTGCGTCTCTGGGAAAGCACAGATCCCCACTGCTGTTGTGCCTGTAAACAGGGCACCAAGTGCAGGTGAAGAGCAGCAACAGCTTTCAGGGCTGGGCCCTTCCTTGTGGGAGAAGGAGCCAGGGACGTTTGCCTTTTCGGCAAGAGGCTCTGCCGCGGCCGAGCGCCATGAGATGTTTCGTCTCTGGGAAAGCACAGATCCCCACTGCTGTTGTGCCTGTAGATAGGGCGCCAAGGCACCGTGAAGAGCAGCAAGAGCTTTCAGGGCTGGGCCCTTCCTTGTGGGAGAAGGAGCCGGACCGTTTGCCTTTTCGGCAAGAGGCTCTGCCGCGGCCCGAGCGCCATGAGATGTTGCGTCTCTGGGAAAGCACAGATCCCCACTGCTGTTGTGGCCTGTAGATAGGGCGCCAAGGCACCGTGAAGTGCAGCAAGAGCTTTCAGGGCTGGGTCCTTCCTTGTGGGAGAAGGAGCCGGACGTTTGCCTTTTCGGCAAGAGGCTCTGCCGCAGCCGAGCGCCATGAGATGTTGCGTCTCTGGGAAAGCACAGATCCCCACTGCTGTTGTGCCTGTAGATAGGGTGCCAAGAGTAGGTGAAGAGCAGCAGGAGCTTTCAGGGCTGGGCCCTTCCTTGTGGGAGAAGGAGCCGGACGTTTTGCCTTTTCGGCAAGAGGCTCTGCCGCGGCCGAGCGCCATGAGATTTTGCGTCTCTGGAAAAGCACAGATCCCAATGCTGTTGTGCCTGTAGATAGGGTGCCAAGGCACCGTGAAGTGCAGCAAGAGCTTTCAGGGCTGGGCCCTTCCTTGTGGGAGAAGGAGCCGGACGTTTGCCTTTTCGGCAAGAGGCTCTGCCGTGGCCGAGCGCCATGAGATCTTGCGTCTCTGGGAAAGCACAGATCCCCAGTGCTGTTGTGCCTGTAGATAGGGCGCCAAGGCACCGTGAAGAGCAGCAAGAGCTTTCAGGGCTGGGTCCTTCCTTGTGGGAGAAGGAGCCGGACGTTTGCCTTTTCGGCAAGAGGCTCTGCCGCGGCCGAGCGCCATGAGATGTTGCGTCTCTGGGAAAGCACAGATCCCCACTGTTTTTGTGCCTGTAGATAGGGCGCCAAGGCACCGTGAAGAGCAGCAAGAGCTTTCAGGGCTGGGCCCTTCCTTGTGGGAGAAGGAGCCGGACGTTTGCCTTTTCGGCAAGAGGCTCTGCCGCGGCCGAGCGCCATGAGATGTTGCGTCTCTGGGAAAGCACAGATCCCCACTGCTGTTGTGCCTGTAGATAGGGCGCGAAGGCACCGTGAAGAGCAGCAAGAGCCTTTCAGGGCTGGGTCCTTCCTTGTGGGAGAAGGAGCCGGACGTTTGCCTTTTCGGCAAGAGGCTCTGCGCGGTCGAGCGCCATGAGATGTTCGTCTCTGGGAAAGCACATATCCCCAGTGCGGTTGTTGCCTGTAGATTGGGGGGGCGCCAAGGCACCGTGAAGAGCAGCAAGAGCTTTCAGGGCTGGGCCCTTCCTTGTGGGAGAAGGAGCCGGACGTTTGCTTTTTCGGCAAGAGGCTCTGCCGCGGCCGAGCGCCATGAGATGTTGCGTCTCTGGGAAAGCACAGATCCCCACTGCTGTTGTGCCTGTAGATAGGGCACCAAGTGCAGGTGAAGAGCAGCAGGAGCTTTCAGGGCTGGGCCCTTCCTTGTGGGAGAAGGAGCCGGACGTTTGCCTTTTCGGCAAGAGGCTCTGCCGCGGCCGAGCGCCATGAGATTTTGCGTCTCTGGAAAAGCACAGATCCCAATGCTGTTGTGCCTGTAGATAGGGTGCCAAGGCACCGTGAAGTGCAGCAAGAGCTTTCAGGGCTGGGCCCTTCCTTGTGGGAGAAGGAGCCGGACGTTTGCCTTTTCGGCAAGAGGCTCTGCCGCGGACGAGCGCCATGAGATGTTGCGGTCTCTTGGAAAGCACAGATCCCCCACTGCTGTTGTTCCTTTAGATAGGGTGCCAAGGGTAGGTGAAGAGCAGCAACAGCTTTCCGGGCTGGGCCCTTCCTTGTGGGAGAAGGAGCCGGACGTTTGCCTTTTCGGCAAGAGGCTCTGCCGCGGCCTAGCGCCATGAGATGTTGCGTCTCTGGGAAAGCACAGATCCCCACCTGCTGTTGTGCCTGTAGATAGGGCACCAAGTGCAGGTGAAGAGCAGCAAGAGCTTTCAGGGCTGGGCCCTTCCTTGTGGGAGAAGGAGCGGACGTTTGCCTTTTCGGCAAGAGGCTCTGCCGCGGCCGAGCGCCATGAGATTTTGCGTCTCTGGAAAAGCACAGATCCCAATGCTGTTTGTGCCTGTAGATAGGGTGCCAAGCACCGTGAAGTGCAGCAAGAGCTTTCAGGGCTGGGCCCTTCCTTGTGGAGAAGGAGCCGGACGTTTGCCTTTTCGGCAAGAGGCTCTGCCGTGGCCGAGCGCCATGAGATCTTGCGTCTCTGGGAAAGCACAGATCCCCAGTGCTGTTGTGCCTGTAGATAGGGCGCCAAGGCACCGTGAAGAGCAGCAAGAGCTTTCAGGGCTGGGTCCTTCCTTGTGGGAGAAGGAGCGGACGTTTGCCTTTTCGGCAAGAGGCCTCTGCCGCGGCCGAGCGCCATGAGATGTTGCGTCTCTGGGAAAGCACAGATCCCCACTGTTTTTGTGCCTGTAGATAGGGCGCCAAGGCACCGTGAAGAGCAGCAAGAGCTTTCAGGGCTGGGCCCTTCCTTGTGGGAGAAGGAGCCGGACGTTTGCCTTTTCGGCAAGAGGCTCTGCCGCGGCCGAGCGCCATGAGATGTTGCGTCTCTGGGGAAAGCACAGATCCCCACTGCTGTTGTGCCTGTAGATAGGGCGCGAAGGCACCGTGAAGAGCAGCAAGAGCTTTCAGGGCTGGGTCCTTCCTTGTGGGAGAAGGAGCCGGACGTTTGCCTTTTCGGCAAGAGGCTCTGCCGCGGCCGAAGCGCCATGAGATGTTGCGTCTCTGGGAAAGCACATATCCCCAGTGCGGTTGTGCCTGTAGATTGGGCGCCAAAGGCACCGTGAAGAGCAGCAAGAGCTTTCAGGGCTGGGCCCTTCCTTGTGGGAGAAGGAGCCGGACGTTTGCTTTTTCGGCAAGAGGCTCTGCCGCGGCCGAGCGCCATGAGATGTTGCGTCTCTGGGAAAGCACAGATCCCCACTGCTGTTGTGCCTGTAGATAGGGCACCAAGTGCAGGTGAAGAGCAGCAGGAGCTTTCAGGGCTGGGCCCTTCCTTGTGGGAGAAGGAGCCGGACGTTGCCTTTTCGGCAAGAGGCTCTGCCGCGGCCGAGCGCCATGAGATTTTGCGTCTCTGGAAAAGCACAGATCCCAATGCTGTTGTGCCCTGTAGATAGGGTGCCCAGGCACCGTGAAGTGCAGCAAGAGCTTTCAGGGCTGGGCCCTTCCTTGTGGGAGAAGGAGCCGGACGTTTGCCTTTTCGGCAAGAGGCTCTGCCGCGGACGAGCGCCATGAGATGTTGCGTCTCTGGGAAAGCCACAGATCCCCACTGCTGTTGTTCCTTTAGATAGGGTGCCAAGGGTAGGTGAAGAGCAGCAAGAGCTTTCCGGGCTGGGCCCTTCCTTGTGGGAGAAGGAGCCGGACGTTTGCCTTTTCGGCAAGAGGCTCTGCCGCGGCCTAGCGCCATGAGATGTTGCGTCTCTGGGAAAGCACAGATCCCCACTGCTGTTGTGCCTGTAGATAGGGCACCAAGTGCAGGTGAAGAGCAGCAAGAGCTTTCAGGGCTGGGCCCTTCCTTGTGGGAGAAGGAGCCGGACGTTTGCCTTTTCGGCAAGAGGCTCTGCCGCGGCCGAGCGCCATGAGATGTTGCGTCTCTGGGAAAAGCACAGATCCCCAATGCTGTTGTGCCTGTAGATAGGGCGCGAAGGCACCGTGAAGAGCAGCAAGAGTTTTCAGGGCTGGTCCCTTCCTTGTGGAGAAGGAGCCGGACATTTGCCTTTTCGGCAAGAGGCTCTGCCGCGGCCGAGCGCCATGAGATGTTGCGTCTCTGGGAAAGCACAGATCCCCACTGCTGTTGTGCCTGTAGATAGGGCGCCAAGGCACCGTGAAGAGCAGCAAGAGCTTTCAGGGCTGGGCCCTTCCTTGTGGGAGAAGGAGCTGGACGTTTGCCTTTTCGGCAAGAGGCTCTGCCGTGGGCCGAGCGCCATGAGATGTTGCTTCTCTAGGAAAGCACAGATCCCCAATGCTGTTGTGCCTGTAGATAGGGTGCGAAGGCACCGTGAAGAGCAGCAAGTGTTTTCAGGGCTGGTCCCTTCCTTGTGGGAGAAGGAGCCGGACGTTTGCCTTTTCGGCAAGAGGCTCTGCCGCGGCCGAGTGCCATGAGATGTTGCATCTCTGGGAAAGCACAGATCCCCACTGCTGTTGTGCCTGTAGATAGGGCGCGAAGGCACCGTGAAGGTCAGCAAGAGCTTTCAGGGCTGGGCCCTTCCTTGTGGAGAAGGAGCCGGACGTTTGCCTTTTCGGCAAGAGGCTCTGCCGTGGCCGCGCGCCATGAGATGTTGCGTCTCTGGAAAAGCACAGATCCCCACTGCTGTTGTGCCTGTAGATAGGGCGCCAAGGCACCGTGAAGAGCAGCAAGAGCTTTCAGGGCTGGGCCCTTCCTTGTGGGAGAAGGAGCTGGACGTTTGCCTTTTCGGAAGAAGCTCTGCCGCGGTCGAGCGCCATGAGATCTTGTCTCTCTGGAAAGCACAGATCCCCACTGCTGTTGTTCCTTTAGATAGGGTGCCAAGGGTAGGTGAAGAGCAGCAACAGCTTTCCCGGGCTGGGCCCTTCCTTGTGGGAGAAGGAGCTGGACGTTTGCCTTTTCGGCAAGAGCTGTGCCGCGGCCTAGCGCCATGAGATGTTGCGTCTCTGGGAAAGCACAGATACCCACTGCTGTTGTGCCTGTAGATAGGGCGCCAAGGCACTGAGAAGAGCAGCAAGAGCTTTCCGGGCTGGGCCCTTCCTTGTGGGAGAAGGAGCCGGACGTTTGCCTTTTCGGCAAGAGGCTCTGCCGCGGCCGAGCGCCATGAGATGTTGCGTCTCTGGGAAAGCACAGATCCCCACTGCTGTTGTGCCTGTAGATAGGGTGCTAAGGCACCGTGAAGAGCAGCAAGAGGCTTTCAGGGCTGGGCCCTTCCTTGTGGGAGAAGGAGCCGGACGTTTGCCTTTTCGGCAAGAGGCTCTGCCGCGGACGAGCGCCATGAGATGTTGCGTCTCTTGGAAAGCACAGATCCCCACTGCTGTTGTTCCTTTAGATAGGGTGCCAAGGGTAGGTGAAGAGCAGCAACAGCTTTCCGGGCTGGGCCCTTCCTTGTGGGAGAAGGAGCCGGACGTTTGCCTTTTCGGCAAGAGGCTCTGCCGCGGCCTAGCGCCATGAGATGTTGCGTCTCTGGGAAAGCACAGATCCCCACTGCTGTTGTGCCTGTAGATAGGGCACCAAGTGCAGGTGAAGAGCAGCAAGAGCTTTCAGGGCTGGGCCCTTCCTTGTGGGAGAAGGAGCCGGACGTTTGCCTTTTCGGCAAGAGGCTCTGCCGCGGCCGAGCGAAATGAGATGTTGCTTCTCCGGGAAAGCACAGATCCCCACTGCTGTTGTGCCTGTAGATAGGGCGCGAAGGCACCGTGAAGAGCAGCAAGAGTTTTCAGGGCTGGTCCCTTCCTTGTGGGAGAAGGAGCCGGACGTTTGCCTTTTCGGCAAGAGGCTCTGCCGCGGCCGAGCGCCATGAGATGTTGCGTCTCTGGGAAAGCACAGATCCCCACTGCTGTTGTGCCTGTAGATAGGGCGCGAAGGCACCGTGAAGAGCAGCAAGAGCTTTCAGGGCTGGGCCCTTCCTTGTGGGAGAAGGAGCCGGACATTTGCCTTTTCGGCAAGAGGCTCTGCCGCGGCCGAGCGCCATGAGATGTTGCGTCTCTGGGAAAGCACAGATCCCCACTGTTTTTGTGCCTGTAGATAGGGCGCCAAGGCACCGTGAAGAGCAGCAAGAGCTTTCAGGGCTGGGCCCTTCCTTGTGGGAGAAGGAGCCGGACGTTTGCCTTTTCGGCAAGAGGCTCTGCCGCGGCCGAGCGCCATGAGATGTTGCGTCTCTGGGAAAGCACAGATCCCCAGTGCTGTTGTGCCTGTAGATAGGGCGCCAAGGCACCGTGAAGAGCAGCAAGAGCTTTCAGGGCTGGGTCCTTCCTTGTGGGAGAAGGAGCCGGACGTTTGCCTTTTCGGCAAGAGGCTCTGCCGCGGCCGAGCGCCATGAGATGTTGCGTCTCTGGGAAAGCACAGATCCCCAGTGCTGTTGTGCCTGTAGATTGGGCGCCAAGGCACCGTGAAGAGCAGCAAGAGCTTTCAGGGCTGGGCCCTTCCTTGTGGGAGAATGAGCCGGACGTTTGCTTTTTCGGCAAGAGGCTCTGCCGCGGCCGAGCGCCATGAGATGTTGCGTCTCTGGGAAAGCACAGATCCCCACTGCTGTTGTGCCTGTAAATAGGGCACCAAGTGCAGGTGAAGAGCAGCAACAGCTTTCAGGGCTGGGCCCTTCCTTGTGGGAGAAGGAGCCGGACGTTTGCCTTTTCGGCAAGAGGCTCTGCCGCGGCCGAGCGCCATGAGATGTTTCGTCTCTGGGAAAGCACAGATCCCCACTGCTGTTGTGCCTGTAGATAGGGCGCCAAGGCACCGTGAAGAGCAGCAAGAGCTTTCAGGGCTGGGCCCTTCCTTGTGGGAGAAGGAGCCGGACGTTTGCCTTTTCGGCAAGAGGCTCTGCCGCGGCCGAGCGCCATGAGATGTTGCGTCTCTGGGAAAGCACAGATCCCCACTGCTGTTGTGCCTGTAGATAGGGCGCCAAGGCACCGTGAAGTGCAGCAAGAGCTTTCAGGGCTGGGTCCTTCCTTGTGGGAGAAGGAGCCGGACGTTTGCCTTTTCGGCAAGAGGCTCTGCCGCAGCCGAGCGCCATGAGATGTTGCGTCTCTGGGAAAGCACAGATGCCCACTGCTGTTGTGCCTGTAGATAGGGTGCCAAGAGTAGGTGAAGAGCAGCAGGAGCTTTCAGGGCTGGGCCCTTCCTTGTGGGAGAAGGAGCCGGACGTTTGCCTTTTCGGCAAGAGGCTCTGCCGCGGCCGAGCGCCATGAGATTTTGCGTCTCTGGAAAAGCACAGATCCCAATGCTGTTGTGCCTGTAGATAGGGTGCCAAGGCACCGTGAAGTGCAGCAAGAGCTTTCAGGGCTGGGCCCTTCCTTGTGGGAGAAGGAGCCGGACGTTTGCCTTTTCGGCAAGAGGCTCTGCCGTGGCCGAGCGCCATGAGATCTTGCGTCTCTGGGAAAGCACAGATCCCCAGTGCTGTTGTGCCTGTAGATAGGGCGCCAAGGCACCGTGAAGAGCAGCAAGAGCTTTCAGGGCTGGGTCCTTCCTTGTGGGAGAAGGAGCCGGACGTTTGCCTTTTCGGCAAGAGGCTCTGCCGCGGCCGAGCGCCATGAGATGTTGCGTCTCTGGGAAAGCACAGATCCCCACTGTTTTTGTGCCTGTAGATAGGGCGCCAAGGCACCGTGAAGAGCAGCAAGAGCTTTCAGGGCTGGGCCCTTCCTTGTGGGAGAAGGAGCCGGACGTTTGCCTTTTCGGCAAGAGGCTCTGCCGCGGCCGAGCGCCATGAGATGTTGCGTCTCTGGGAAAGCACAGATCCCCACTGCTGTTGTGCCTGTAGATAGGGCGCGAAGGCACCGTGAAGAGCAGCAAGAGCTTTCAGGGCTGGGTCCTTCCTTGTGGGAGAAGGAGCCGGACGTTTGCCTTTTCGGCAAGAGGCTCTGCCGCGGCCGAGCGCCATGAGATGTTGCGTCTCTGGGAAAGCACATATCCCCAGTGCGGTTGTGCCTGTAGATTGGGCGCCAAGGCACCGTGAAGAGCAGCAAGAGCTTTCAGGGCTGGGCCCTTCCTTGTGGGAGAAGGAGCCGGACGTTTGCTTTTTCGGCAAGAGGCTCTGCCGCGGCCGAGCGCCATGAGATGTTGCGTCTCTGGGAAAGCACAGATCCCCACTGCTGTTGTGCCTGTAAATAGGGCACCAAGTGCAGGTGAAGAGCAGCAAGAGCTTTCAGGGCTGGGCCCTTCCTTGTGGGAGAAGGAGCCGGACGTTTGCCTTTTTGGCAAGAGGCTCTGCCGCGGCCGAGCGCCATGAGATGTTGCGTCTCTGGGAAAGCACAGATCCCCACTGCTGTTGTGCCTGTAGATAGGGCGCCAAGGCACCGTGAAGAGCAGCCAGAGCTTTCAGGGCTGGGTCCTTCCTTGTGGGTGAAGGAGCCGGACGTTTGCCTTTTCGGCAAGAGGCTCTGCCGCAGCCGAGCGCCATGAGATGTTGCGTCTCTGGGAAAGCACAGATCCCCACTGCTGTTGTGCCTGTAGATAGGGTGCCAAGAGTAGGTGAAGAGCAGCAGGAGCTTTCAGGGCTGGGCCCTTCCTTGTGGGAGAAGGAGCCGGACGTTTGCCTTTTCGGCAAGAGGCTCTGCCGCGGCCGAGCGCCATGAGATTTTGCGTCTCTGGAAAAGCACAGATCCCCAGTGCTGTTGTGCCTGTAGATAGGGCGCCAAGGCACCGTGAAGTGCAGCAAGAGCTTTCAGGGCTGGGCCCTTCCTTGTGGGAGAAGGAGCCGGACGTTTGCCTTTTCGGCAAGAGGCTCTGCCGTGGCCGAGCGCCATGAGATCTTGCGTCTCTGGGAAAGCACAGATCCCCAGTGCTGTTGTGCCTGTAGATAGGGCGCCAAGGCACCGTGAAGAGCAGCAAGAGCTTTCAGGGCTGGGTCCTTCCTTGTGGGAGAAGGAGCCGGACGTTTGCCTTTTCGGCAAGAGGCTCTGCCGCGGCCGAGCGCCATGAGATGTTGCGTCTCTGGGAAAGCACAGATCCCCACTTCTGTTGTGCCTGTAAATAGGGCACCAAGTGCAGGTGAAGAGCAGCAAGAGCTTTCAGGGCTGGGCCCTTCCTTGTGGGAGAAGGAGCCGGACGTTTGCCTTTTCGGCAAGAGGCTCTGCCGCGGCCAAGCGCCATGAGATGTTGCGTCTCTGGGAAAGCACAGATCCCCACTGCTGTTGTTCCTTTAGATAGGGTGCCAAGGGTAGGTGAAGAGCAGCACAGCTTTCAGGGCTGGGTCCTTCCTTGTGGGAGAAGGAGCCGGACGTTTGCCTTTTCGGCAAGAGGCTCTGCCGCGGCCGAGCGCCATGAGATGTTGCGTCTCTGGGAAAGCACAGATCCCCAGTGCTGTTGTGCCTGTAGATAGGGTGCCAAGGCACCGTGAAGAGCAGCAAGAGTTTTCAGGGCTGGGCCCTTCCTTGTGGGAGAAGGAGCCGGACATTTGCCTTTTCGGCAAGAGGCTCTGCCGCGGCCGAGCGCCATGAGATGTTGCGTCTCTGGGAAAGCACAGATCCGCAGTGCTTTTGTGCCTGTAGATAGGGCGCGAAGGCACCGTGAAGAGCAGCAAGAGCTTTCAGGGCTGGGCCCTTCCTTGTGGGAGAAGGAGCCGGACGTTTGCCTTTTCGGCAAGAGGCTCTGCCGCAGCCGAGCGCCATGAGATGTTGCGTCTCTGGGAAAGCACAGATCCCCACTGCTGTTGTGCCTGTAGATAGGGCGCGAAGGCACCGTGAAGAGCAGCAAGAGCTTTCAGGGCTGGGTCCTTCCTTGTGGGAGAAGGAGCCGGACGTTTGCCTTTTCGGCAAGAGGCTCTGCCGCGGCCGAGCGCCATGAGATGTTGCGTCTCTGGGAAAGCACAGATCCCCAGTGCTTTTGTTCCTGTAGATTGGGCGCCAAGGCACCGTGAAGAGCAGCAAGAGCTTTCAGGGCTGGGCCCTTCCTTGTGGGAGAATGAGCCGGACGTTTGCCTTTTCGGCAAGAGGCTCTGCCGCGGCCGAGCGCCATGAGATGTTGCGTCTCTGGGAAAGCACAGATCCCCACTGCTGTTGTGCCTGTAAATAGGGCACCAAGAGCAGGTGAAGAGCAGCAACAGCTTTCAGGGCTGGGCCCTTCCTTGTGGGAGAAGGAGCCGGACGTTTGCCTTTTCGGCAAGAGGCTCTGCCGCGGCCGAGCGCCATGAGATGTTTCGTCTCTGGGAAAGCACAGATCCCCACTGCTGTTGTGCCTGTAGATAGGGCGCCAAGGCACCGTGAAGAGCAGCAAGAGCTTTCAGGGCTGGGCCCTTCCTTGTGGGAGAAGGAGCCGGACGTTTGCCTTTTTGGCAAGAGGCTCTGCCGCGGCCGAGCGCCATGAGATGTTGCGTCTCTGGGAAAGCACAGATCCCCACTGCTGTTGTGCCTGTAGATAGGGCGCCAAGGCACCGTGAAGAGCAGCAAGAGCTTTCAGGGCTGGGTCCTTCCTTGTGGGAGAAGGAGCCGGACGTTTGCCTTTTCGGCAAGAGGCTCTGCCGCAGCCGAGCGCCATGAGATGTTGCGTCTCTGGGAAAGCACAGATCCCCACTGCTGTTGTGCCTGTAGATAGGGTGCCAAGAGTAGGTGAAGAGCAGCAGGAGCTTTCAGGGCTGGGCCCTTCCTTGTGGGAGAAGGAGCCGGACGTTTGCCTTTTCGGCAAGAGGCTCTGCCGCGGCCGAGCGCCATGAGATTTTGCGTCTCTGGAAAAGCACAGATCCCAATGCTGTTGTGCCTGTAGATAGGGCGCCAAGGCACCGTGAAGAGCAGCAAGAGCTTTCAGGGCTGGGCCCTTCCTTGTGGGAGAAGGAGCCGGACGTTTGCCTTTTCGGCAAGAGGCTCTGCCGTGGCCGAGCGCCATGAGATGTTGCGTCTCTGGGAAAGCACAGATCCCCAGTGCTGTTGTGCCTGTAGATAGGGCGCCAAGGCACCGTGAAGAGCAGCAAGAGCTTTCAGGGCTGGGCCCTTCCTTGTGGGAGAAGGAGCCGGACGTTTGCCTTTTCGGCAAGAGGCTCTGCCGCGGCCGAGCGCCATGAGATGTTGCGTCTCTGGGAAAGCACAGATCCCCACTGTTTTTGTGCCTGTAGATAGGGCGCCAAGGCACCGTGAAGAGCAGCAAGAGCTTTCAGGGCTGGGCCCTTCCTTGTGGGAGAAGGAGCCGGACGTTTGCCTTTTCGGCAAGAGGCTCTGCCGCGGCCGAGCGCCATGAGACGTTGCGTCTCTGGGAAAGCACAGATCCCCACTGCTGTTGTGCCTGTAGATAGGGTGCCAAGGCACCGTGAAGAGCAGCAAGAGCTTTCAGGGCTGGGTCCTTCCTTGTGGGAGAAGGAGCCGGACGTTTGCCTTTTCGGCAAGAGGCTCTGCCGCGGCCAAGCGCCATGAGATCTTGCGTCTCTGGGAAAGCACATATCCCCAGTGCGGTTGTGCCTGTAGATTGGGCGCCAAGGCACCGTGAAGAGCAGCAAGAGCTTTCAGGGCTGGGCCCTTCCTTGTGGGAGAAGGAGCCGGACGTTTGCTTTTTCGGCAAGAGGCTCTGCCGCGGCCGAGCGCCATGAGATGTTGCGTCTCTGGGAAAGCACAGATCCCCACTGCTGTTGTGCCTGTAAATAGGGCACCAAGGCACCGTGAAGAGCAGCAACAGCTTTCAGGGCTGGGCCCTTCCTTGTGGGAGAAGGAGCCGGACGTTTGCCTTTTCGGCAAGAGGCTCTGCCGCGGCCGAGCGCCATGAGATGTTGCGTCTCTGGGAAAGCACAGATCCCCACTGCTGTTGTGCCTGTAGATAGGGCGCCAAGGCACCGTGAAGAGCAGCAAGAGCTTTCAGGGCTGGGCCCTTCCTTGTGGGAGAAGGAGCCGGACGTTTGCCTTTTTGGCAAGAGGCTCTGCCGCGGCCGAGCGCCATGAGATGTTGCGTCTCTGGGAAAGCACAGATCCCCACTGCTGTTGTGCCTGTAGATAGGGCGCCAAGGCACCGTGAAGAGCAGCAAGAGCTTTCAGGGCTGGGTCCTTCCTTGTGGGTGAAGGAGCCGGACGTTTGCCTTTTCGGCAAGAGGCTCTGCCGCAGCCGAGCGCCATGAGATGTTGCGTCTCTGGGAAAGCACAGATCCCCAATGCTGTTGTGCCTGTAGATAGGGTGCCAAGAGTAGGTGAAGAGCAGCAGGAGCTTTCAGGGCTGGGCCCTTCCTTGTGGGAGAAGGAGCCGGACGTTTGCCTTTTCGGCAAGAGGCTCTGCCGCGGCCGAGCGCCATGAGATGTTGAGTCTCTGGGAAAGCACAGATCCCCACTGCTGTTGTGCCTGTAGATAGGGCGCCAAGGCACCGTGAAGTGCAGCAAGAGCTTTCAGGGCTGGGCCCTTCCTTGTGGGAGAAGGAGCCGGACGTTTGCCTTTTCGGCAAGAGGCTCTGCCGTGGCCGAGCGCCATGAGATCTTGCGTCTCTGGGAAAGCACAGATCCCCAGTGCTGTTGTGCCTGTAGATAGGGCGCCAAGGCACCGTGAAGAGCAGCAAGAGCTTTCAGGGCTGGGTCCTTCCTTGTGGGAGAAGGAGCCGGACGTTTGCCTTTTCGGCAAGAGGCTCTGCCGCGGCCGAGCGCCATGAGATGTTGCGTCTCTGGGAAAGCACAGATCCCCACTTCTGTTGTGCCTGTAAATAGGGCACCAAGTGTAGGTGAAGAGCAGCAAGAGCTTTCAGGGCTGGGCCCTTCCTTGTGGGAGAAGGAGCCGGACGTTTGCCTTTTCGGCAAGAGGCTCTGCCGTGGCCGAGCGCCATGAGATGTTGCGTCTCTGGGAAAGCACAGATCCCCACTGCTGTTGTTCCTTTAGATAGGGTGCCAAGGGTAGGTGAAGAGCAGCACAGCTTTCAGGGCTGGGCCCTTCCTTGTGGGAGAAGGAGCCGGACGTTTGCCTTTTCGGCAAGAGGCTCTGCCGCGGCCGAGCGCCATGAGATGTTGTGTCTCTGGGAAAGCACAGATCCCCAGTGCTGTTGTGCCTGTAGATAGGGTGCCAAGGCACCGTGAAGAGCAGCAAGAGCTTTCAGGGCTGGGCCCTTCCTTGTGGGAGAAGGAGCCGGACGTTTGCCTTTTCGGCAAGAGGCTCTGCCGCGGCCGAGCGCCATGAGATGTTGCGTCTCTGGGAAAGCACAGATCCCCAGTGCTGTTGTGCCTGTAGATAGGGCGCCAAGGCACCGTGAAGAGCAGCAAGAGCTTTCAGGGCTGGGTCCTTCCTTGTGGGAGAAGGAGCCGGACGTTTGCCTTTTTGGCAAGAGGCTCTGCCGCGGCCGAGCGCCATGAGATGTTGCGTCTCTGGGAAAGCACAGATCCCCACTGCTGTTGTGCCTGTAGATAGGGCGCCAAGGCACCGTGAAGAGCAGCAAGAGCTTTCAGGGCTGGGTCCTTCCTTGTGGGAGAAGGAGCCGGACGTTTGCCTTTTCGGCAAGAGGCTCTGCCGCGGCCGAGCGCCATGAGATGTTGCGTCTCTGGGAAAGCACATATCCCCAGTGCTGTTGTGCCTGTAGATAGGGCGCCAAGGCACCGTGAAGAGCAGCAAGAGCTTTCAGGGCTGGGCCCTTCCTTGTGGGAGAAGGAGCCGGACGTTTGCCTTTTCGGCAAGAGGCTCTGCCGCGGCCGAGCGCCATGAGATCTTGCGTCTGTGGGAAAGCACAGATCCCCACTGCTGTTGTGCCTGTAGATAGGGCGCCAAGGCACCGTGAAGAGCAGCAAGAGCTTTCCGGGCTGGGCCCTTCCTTGTGGGAGAAGGAGCCGGACGTTTGCCTTTTCGGCAAGAGGCTCTGCCGCGGCCGAGCGCCATGAGATGTTGCGTCTCTGGGAAAGCACAGATCCCCACTGCTGTTGTGCCTGTAGATAGGGCGCCAAGGCACCGTGAAGAGCAGCAAGAGCTTTCTGGGCTGGGTCCTTCCTTGTGGGAGAAGGAGCCGGACGTTTGCCTTTTCGGCAAGAGGCTCTGCCGCGGCCGAGCGCCATGAGATCTTGCGTCTCTGGGAAAGCACAGATCCCCACTGCTGTTGTGCCTGTAAATAGGGCACCAAGTGCAGGTGAAGAGCAGCAAGAGCTTTCAGGGCTGGGCCCTTCCTTGTGGGAGAAGGAGCCGGACGTTTGCCTTTTCGGCAAGAGGCTCTGCCGCGGCCGAGCGCCATGAGATGTTGCGTCTCTGGGAAAGCACAGATCCCCAGTGCTGT
>NC_068955.1:9522848-9605615 GCF_026419915.1 Harpia harpyja | reverse complement strand
ACAACAGCAGTGGGGATCTGTGCTTTCCCACAGACGCAACATCTCATGGTGCTCGACCGCGGCAGAGCCTCTTGCCGAAAAGGCAAACGTCCGGCTCCTTCTCCCACAAGGAAGGACCCAGCCCGGAAAGCTGTTGCTGCTCTTCACCTACTCTTGGCACCCTATCTACAGGCACAACAGCAGTGGGGATCTGTGCTTTCCCAGAGACGCAACATCTCATGGCGCCCTCGGCCGCGGCAGAGCCTCTTGCCGAAAAGGCAAACGTCTGGCTCCTTCTCCCACAAGGAAGGGCCCAGCCCTGAAAGCTCTTGCTGCTCTGCACCTACCCTTGGCGCCCTATCTACAGGCACAACAGCAGTGGGGGATCTGTGCTTTCCCAGAGACGCAACATTTCATGGCGCTCGGCCGCGGCAGAGCCTCTTGCCGAAAAGGCAAACGTCCGGCTCCTTCTCCCACAAGGAAGGGCCCAGCCCTGAAAGCTCTTGCTGCTCTTCACGGTGCCTTGGCACCCTATCTACAGGAAACAACAGCAGTGGGGATCTGTGCTTTCCCAGAGACGCACACTCTCATGGCGCTCGCGGCCGCGGCAGAGCCTCTTGCCGAAAAGGCAAACGTCCGGCTCCTTCTCCCCACAAGGAAGGGCCCAGCCCGGAAAGCTCTTGCTGCTCTTCACGGTGCCTTGGCGCCCTATCTACAGGCACAACAGCACTGGGGATCTGTGCTTTCCCAGAGACGCAACATCTCATGGCGCTCGGCCGCCGCAGAGCCTCTTGCCGAAAAGGCAAGCGTCCGGCTACTTCTCCAACAAGGAAGGACCCAGCCCGGAAAGCTGTTGCTGCTCTTCACCTTCCCTTGGCACCCTATCTACAGGCGACATCAGCACTGGGGATCTGTGCTTTCCAGAGACGCAACATCTCATGGCGCTCGGGCCGCGGCAGAGCCTCTTGCCAAAAAGGCAAACGTCCGGCTCCTTCTCCACAAGGAAGGGCCCAGCTCTGAAAGCTGTTGCTGCTCTTCACGGTGCCTTGACGCCCTATCTACAGGCACAACAGCAGTGGGGATCTGTGCTTTCCCAGAGACGCAACATCTCATGGCGCTCGGCTGCGGCAGAGCCTCTTGCCGAAAAGGCAAACGTCCGGCTCCTTCTCCCACAAGGAAGGGCCCAGCCCTGAAAGCTCTTGCTGCTCTTCACGGTGCCTTGGTGCCCTATCTACAGGCACAGCAGCAGTGGGGACCTGTGCTTTCCCAGAGACGCAACATATCATGGGCGCTCGGCCGCGGCAGAGCCTCTTGCCTAAAAGGCAAACATCCGGCTCCTTCTCCCACAAGGAAGGACCCAGCCCGCAAAGATGTTGCTGCTCTTCACCTACCCTTGGCACCCTATCTACAGGCACAACAGCAGTGGGGATCTGTGCTTTCCCAGAGAAGCAACATCTCATGGCGCTCGGCCGCGGCAGAGCCTCTTGCCGAAAAGCCAAACGTCTGGCTCCTTCTCCCACACGGAAGGGCCCAGCCCTGAAAGCTCTTGCTGCTCTTCACCTACCCTTGGCACCCTATCTACAGGCACAACAGCAGTGGGGATCTGTGCTTTCCCACAGACGCAACATCTCATGGTGCTCGACCGCGGCAGAGCCTCTTGCCGAAAGGCAAACGTCCGGCTCCTTCTCCCACAAGGAAGGACCCAGCCCTGAAAGCTCTTGCTGCTCTTCACCTACTCTTGGCACCCTATCTACAGGCACAACAGCAGTGGGGATCTGTGCTTTCCCAGAGACGCAACATCTCATGGCGCTCGGCCGCGGCAGAGCCTCCTTGCCGAAAAGGCAAAACGTCTGGCTCCTTCTCCCACAAGGAAGGGCCCAGCCCTGAAAGCTCTTGCTGCTCTGCACCTACCCTTGGCGCCCTATCTACAGGCACAACAGCAGTGGGGATCTGTGCTTTCCCAGAGACGCAACATTTCATGGCGCTCGGCCGCGGGCAGAGCCTCTTGCCGAAAAGGCAAACGTCCGGCCTTCTTCTCCCACAAGGAAGGGCCCAGCCCTGAAAGCTCTTGCTGCTCTTCACGGTGCCTTGGCACCCTATCTACAGGCACAACAGCAGTGGGGATCTGTGCTTTCCCAGAGACGCACATCTAATGGCGCTCGGCCGCGGGAGAGCCTCTTGCCGAAAAGGCAAACGTCCGGCTCCTTCTCCCACAAGGAAGGGCCCAGCCCGGAAAGCTCTTGCTGCTCTTCACGGTGCCTTGGCGCCCTATCTACAGGCACAACAGCAGTGGGGATCTGTGCTTTCCCAGAGACGCAACATCTCATGGCGCTCGGCCGCCGCAGAGCCTCTTGCCGAAAAGGCAAGCGTCCGGCTACTTCTCCAACAAGGAAGGACCCAGCCCGGAAAGCTGTTGCTGCTCTTCACCTTCCCTTGGCACCCTATCTACAGGCACATCAGCACTGGGGATCTGTGCTTTCCCAGAGACGCAACATCTCATGGCGCTCGGCCGCGGCAGAGCCTCTTGCCGAAAAGGCAAACGTCCGGCTCCTTCTCCCACAAGGAAGGGCCCCAGCTCTGAAAGCTCTTGCTGCTCTTCACGGTGCCTTGCACCCTATCTACAGGCACATCAGCAGTGGGGATCTGTGCTTTCCCAGAGACGCAACATCTCATGGCGCTCGCCCGCGGCAGAGCCTCATGCCGAGCAAAGGGGCAAACGTCCGGCTCCTTCTCCCACAAGGAAGGGCCCAGCCCGGAAAGCTCTTGCTGCTCTTCACGGTGCCTTGGCACCCTATCTACAGGCACAACAGCAGTGGGGATCTGTGCTTTCCCAGAGAAGCAACATCTCATGGCGCTCGGCCGCGGCAGAGCCTCTTGCCGAAAAGGCAAACGTCCGGCTCCTTCTCCCACAAGGAAGGGGGCCAGCCTGAAAGCTGTTGCTGCTCTTCACCTACCCTTGGCACCCTATCTACAGGAACAACAGCAGTGGGGATCTGTGCTTTCCCACAGACGCAACATCTCATGGTGCTCGACCGCGGCAGAGCCTCTTGCCTAAAAGGAAAACATCCGGCTCCTTCTCCCCACAAGGAAGGACCCAGCCCGCAAAGCTGTTGCTGCTCTTCACCTACCCTTGGCACCCCTATCTACAGGCACAACAGCAGTGGGGGATCTGTGCTTTCCCAGAGAAGCAACATCTCATGGCGCTCGGCCGCGGCAGAGCCTCTTGCCGAAAAGCCAAACGTCTGGCTCCATCTCCCACAAGGAAGGGGCCAGCCCTGAAAGCTGTTGCTTCTCTTCACCTACCCTTGGCACCCTATCTACAGGAACAACAGCAGTGGGGATCTGTGCTTTCCCACAGACGCAACATCTCATGGTGCTCGACCGCGGCAGAGCCTCTTGCCGAAAAGGCAAACGTCCGGCTCCTTCTCCCACAAGGAAGGACCCAGCCCGGAAAGCTGTTGCTGCTCTTCACCTACTCTTGGCACCCTATCTACAGGCACAACAGCAGTGGGGGATATGTGCTTTCCCAGAGACGCAACATCTCATGGCGCTCGGCCGCGGCAGAGCCTCTTGCCGAAAAGGCAAACGTCCGGCTCCTTCTCCCAGAAGGAAGGGCCCCAGCCCTGAAAGCTCTTGCTGCTCTTCACCTACCCTTGGCGCCCTATCTACAGGCACAACAGCAGTGGGGATCTGTGGCTTTCCCAGAGACGCAACATTTCATGGCGCTCGGCCGCGGCAGAGCCTCTTGCCGAAAAGGCAAACGTCCGGCTCCTTCTCCCACAAGGAAGGGCCCAGCCCTGAAAGCTCTTGCTGCTCTTCACGGTGCCTTGGCGCCCTATCTACAGGCACAACAGCAGTGGGGATCTGTGCTTTCCCAGAGACGCAACATCTCATGGCGCTCGGCCCGGCAGAGCCTCTTGCCAAAAAGGCAAACGTCCGGCTCCTTCTCCCACAAGGAAGGGCCCAGCCCTGAAAGCTCTTGCTGCTCTTCACGGTGTCTTGGCGCCCTATCTACAGGCACAACAGCAGTGGGGATCTGTGCTTTCCCAGAGACGCAATATCTCATGGCGCTCGGCCGCGGCAGAGCTTCTTGCCGAAAAGGCAAACGTCCGGCTCCTTCTCCCACAAGGAAGGACCCAAACCGGAAAGCTCTTGCTGCTCTTCACGGTGCCTTGGCGCCCTATCTACAGGCACAACAGCAGTGGGGATCTGTGCTTTCCCAGAGACGCAACATCTCATGGCGCTCGGCCGCGGCAGAGCCTCTTGCCGAAAAGGCGAACGGTCCGGCTCCTTCTCCCACAAGGAAGGGCCCAGCCCTGAAAGCTCTTGCTGCTCTTCACCTACCCTTGGCACCCTATCTACAGGCACAACAGCACTGGGGTACAGGCACAACAGCACTGGGGATCTGTGCTTTCCCAGAGACGCAACATCTCATGGCGCTCGGGCCGCGGCAGAGCCTCTTGCCGAAAAGGCAAACGTCCGGCTCCTTCTCCCACAAGGAAGGACCCAGCCCTGAAAGCTCTTGCTGCTCTTCACGGTGCCTTGGCGCCCTATCTACAGGCACAACAGCAGTGGGGATCTGTGCTTTCCAGAGACGCAACATCTCATGGCGCTCGGCCGCGGGCAGAGCCTCTTGCCGAAAAGGCAAACGTCGGCTCCTTCTCCCACAAGGAAGGGCCCAGCCCTGAAAGCTCTTGCTGCTCTGCACCTACCCTTGGCGCCCTATCTACAGGCACAACAGCAGTGGGGATCTGTGCTTTCCCAGAGACGCAACATCTCATGGCGCTCGGCCGCGGCAGAGCCTCTTGCCGAAAAGGCAAACGTCCGGCTCCTTCTCCCACAAGGAAGGGCCCAGCCCTGAAGCTCTTGCTGCTCTTCACCTACCCTTGGCGCCCTATCTACAGGCACAACAGCAGTGGGGATCTGTGCTTTCCCAGAGACGCAACATTTCATGGCGCTCGGCCGCGGCAGAGCCTCTTGCCGAAAAGGCAAACGTCCGGCTCCTTCTCCCACAAGGAAGGGCCCAGCCCTGAAAGCTCTTGCTGCTCTTCACGGTGCCTTGGCGCCCTATCTACAGGCACAACAGCAGTGGGGATCTGTGCTTTCCCAGAGACGCAACATCTCATGGCGCTCGGGCCGCGGCAGAGCCTCTTGCCAAAAAGGCAAACGTCCGGCTCCTTCTCCCCACAAGGAAGGGCCCAGCCCTGAAAGCTCTTGCTGCTCTTCACGGTGCCTTGGCGCCCTATCTACAGGCACAACAGCAGTGGGGATCTGTGCTTTCCCAGAGACGCAACATCTCATGGCGCTCGGCCGCGGCAGAGCCTCTTGCCGAAAAAGGCAAACGTCCGGCTCCTTCTCCCACAAGGAAGGGCCCAGCCCTGAAAGCTCTTGCTGCTCTTCACGGTGCCTTGGCACCCCATCTACAGGCACAGCAGCAGTGGGGACCTGTGCTTTCCCAGAGACGCAACATATCATGGCGCTCGGCCGCGGCAGAGCCTCTTGCCTAAAAGGCAAACATCCGGCTCCTTCTCCCACAAGGAAGGACCCAGCCCGCAAAGCTGTTGCTGCTCTTCACCTACCCTTGGCACCCTATCTACAGGCACAACAGCAGTGGGGATCTGTGCTTTCCCAGAGAAGCAACATCTCATGGCTCTCGGCCGCGGCAGAGCCTCTTGCCGAAAAGCCAAACGTCTGGCTCCTTCTCCCACAAGGAAGGGGCCAGCCCTGAAAGCTGTTGCTGCTCTTCACCTACCCTTGGCACCCTATCTACAGGAACAACAGCAGTGGGGATCTGTGCTTTCCCACAGACGCAACATCTCATGGTGCTCGACCGCGGCAGAGCCTCTTGCCGAAAAGGCAAACGTCCGGCTCCTTCTCCCACAAGGAAGGACCCAGCCCGGAAAGCTGTTGCTGCTCTTCACCTACTCTTGGCACCCTATCTACAGGCACAACAGCAGTGGGGATCTGTGCTTTCCCAGAGACGCAACATCTCATGGCGCTCGGCCGCGGCAGAGCCTCTTGCCGAAAAGGCAAACGTCCGGCTCCTTCTCCCACAAGGAAGGGCCCAGCCCTGAAAGCTCTTGCTGCTCTTCACGGTGCCTTGGCGCCCTATCTACAGGCACAACAGCAGTGGGGATCTGTGCTTTCCCAGAGACGCAACATTTCATGGCGCTCGGCCGCGGCAGAGCCTCTTGCCGAAAAGGCAAACATCCGGCTCCTTCTCCCACAAGGAAGGGCCCAGCCCTGAAAGCTCTTGCTGCTCTTCACCTACCCATGGCACCCTATCTACAGGCACAACAGCAGTGGGGATCTGTGCTTTCCCAGAGACGCAAAATCTCATGGCGCTCGGCCGCGGCAGAGCCTCTTGCCAAAAAGGCAAACGTCCGGCTCCTTCTCCCACAAGGAAGGGCCCAGCCCTGAAAGCTCTTGCTGCTCTTCACGGTGCCTTGGCGCCCTATCTACAGGCACAACAGCAGTGGGGATCTGTGCTTTCCCAGAGACGCAATATCTCATGGCGCTCGGCCGCGGCAGAGCCTCTTGCCGAAAAGGCAAACGTCCGGCTCCTTCTCCCACAAAGAAGGGCCCAGCCCTGAAAGCTGTTGCTGCTCTTCACCTACACTTGGTGCCCTATTTACAGGCACATCAGCAGTGGGGATCTGTGCTTTCCCAGAGACGCAACATCTCATGGCGCTCGGCCGCGGCAGAGCCTCTTGCCGAAAAGGCAAACGTCCGGCTCCTTCTCCCACAAGGAAGGGCCCAGCCCTGAAAGCTCTTGCTGCTCTTCACGGTGCTTGGCGCCCTATCTACAGGCACAACAGCAGTGGGGATCTGTGCTTTCCCAGAGACGCAACATCTCATGGCGCTCGGCCGAGGCAGAGCCTCTTGCCGAAAAGGCAAACGTCCGGCTCCTTCTCCCACAAGGAAGGGCCCAGCCCTGAAAGCTCTTGCTGCTCTTCACGGTGCCTTGGCGCCCTATCTACAGGCACAACAGCAGTGGGGATCTGTGCTTTCCCAGAGACGCAACATCTCATGGCGCTCGGTCGCGGCAGAGCCTCTTGCGAAAAGGCAAACGTCCGGCTCCTTCTCCCACAAGGAAGGGGCCCAGCCCTGAAAGCTCTTGCTGCTCTTCACGGTGCCTTGGCACCCTATCTACAGGCACAGCAGCAGTGGGGGACCTGTGCTTTCCCAGAGACGCAACATATCATGGCGCTCGGCCGCGGCAGAGCCTCTTGCCGAAAAGGCAAACATCCGGCTCCTTCTCCCACAAGGAAGGACCCAGCCCGCAAAGCTGTTGCTGCTCTTCACCTACCCTTGGCACCCTATCTACAGGCACAACAGCACTGGGGATCTGTGCTTTCCCAGAGAAGCAACATCTCATGGCGCTCGGCCGCGGCAGAGACTCTTGCCGAAAAGGCAAACGTCCGGCTCCTTCTCCCACAAGGAAGGGCCCAGCCCTGAAAGCTCTTGCTGCTCTTCACGGTGCCTTGGCGCCCTATCTACAGGCACAACAGCACTGGGGATCTGTGCTTTCCCAGAGACGCAACATCTCATGGCGCTCGGCCGCGGCAGAGCCTCTTGCCGAAAAGGCAAACGTCCGGCTCCTTCTCCCACAAGGAAGGGCACAGCCCTGAAAGCTCTTGCAGCTCTTCACGGTGCCTTGGCACCCTATCTACAGGCACAACAGCAGTGGGGACATGTGCTTTCCCAGAGACGCAACATCTCATGGCGCTCGGCCGCGGCAGAGCCTCTTGCCTAAAAGGCAAACATCCGGCTACTTCTCCCACAAGGAAGGGCCAGCCCGGAAAGCTGTTGCTGCTCTTCACCTACCCTTGGCACCCTATCTACAGGCACAGCAGCAGTGGGGACCTGTGCTTTCCCAGAGACGCAACATATCATGGCGCTCGGCCGCGGCAGAGCCTCTTGCCGAAAAGGCAAACGTCCGGCTCCTTCTCCCACAAGGAAGGACCCAGCCCGCAAAGCTGTTGCTGCTCTTCACCTACCCTTGGCACCCTATCTACAGGCACAACAGCAGTGGGGATCTGTGCTTTCCCAGAGACGCAATATCTCATGGCGCTCGGCCGCGGCAGAGCCTCTTGCCGAAAAGGCAAACGTCCGGCTCCTTCTCCCACAAGGAAGGGCCCAGCCCTGAAAGCTCTTGCTGCTCTTCACCTACCCTTGGCGCCCTATCTACAGGCACAACAGCAGTGGGGATCTGTGCTTTCCCAGAGACGCAACATTTCATGGCGCTCGGCCGCGGCAGAGCCTCTTGCCGAAAAGGCAAACGTCCGGCTCCTTCTCCCACAAGGAAGGGCCCATCCCTGAAAGCTCTTGCTGCTCTTCACGGTGCCTTGGCGCCCTATCTACAGGCACAACAGCAGTGGGGATCTGTGCTTTCCCAGAGACGCAACATCTCATGGCGCTCGGCCGCGGCAGAGCCTCTTGCCAAAAAGGCAAACGTCCGGCTCCTTCTCCCACAAGGAAGGGCCCAGCCCTGAAAGCTCTTGCTGCTCTTCACGGTGCCTTGGTGCCCTATCTACAGGCACAACAGCAGTGGGGATCTGTTCTTTCCCAGAGACGCAACATCTCATGGCGCTCGGCCGCGGCAGAGCCTCTTGCCGAAAAGGCAAACGTCCGGCTCCTTCTCCCACAAGGAAGGACCCAGCCCTGAAAGCTCTTGCTGCTCTTCACGGTGCCTTGGCGCCCTATCTACAGGCACAACAGCAGTGGGGATCTGTGCTTTCCCAGAGACGCAACATCTCATGGCGCTCGGCCGCGGCAGAGCCTCTTGCCGAAAAGGCAAACGTCCGGCTCCTTCTCCCACAAGGAAGGGCCCAGCCCTGAAAGCTCTTGCTGCTCTTCACGGTGCCTTGGCGCCCTATCTACAGGCACAACAGCAGTGGGGATCTGTGCTTTCCCAGAGACGCAACATCTCATGGCGCTCGGCCGCGGCAGAGCCTCTTGCCGAAAAGGCAAACGTCCGGCTCCTTCTCCCACAAGGAAGGGCCCAGCCCTGAAAGCTCTTGCTGCTCTTCACGGTGCCTTGGCGCCCTATCTACAGGCACAACAGCAGTGGGGATCTGTGCTTTCCCACAGACGCAACATCTCATGGTGCTCGACCGCGGCAGAGCCTCTTGCCGAAAAGGCAAACGTCCGGCTCCTTCTCCCACAAGGAAGGACCCAGCCCGGAAAGCTGTTGCTGCTCTTCACCTACTCTTGGCACCCTATCTACAGGCACAACAGCAGTGGGGATCTGTGCTTTCCCAGAGACGCAACATCTCATGGCGCTCGGCCGCGGCAGAGCCTCTTGCCGAAAAGGCAAACGTCCGGCTCCTTCTCCCAGAAGGAAGGGCCCAGCCCTGAAAGCTCTTGCTGCTCTTCACCTACCCTTGGCGCCCTATCTACAGGCACAACAGCAGTGGGGATCTGTGCTTTCCCAGAGACGCAACATTTCATGGCGCTCGGCCGCGGCAGAGCCTCTTGCCGAAAAGGCAAACGTCCGGCTCCTTCTCCCACAAGGAAGGGCCCAGCCCTGAAAGCTCTTGCTGCTCTTCACGGTGCCTTGGCGCCCTATCTACAGGCACAACAGCAGTGGGGATCTGTGCTTTCCCAGAGACGCAACATCTCATGGCGCTCGGCCCGCGGCAGAGCCTCTTGCCAAAAAGGCAAACGTCCGGCTCCTTCTCCCACAAGGAAGGGCCCAGCCCTGAAAGCTCTTGCTGCTCTTCACGGTGCCTTGGCGCCCTATCTACAGGCACAACAGCAGTGGGGATCTGTGCTTTCCCAGAGACGCAATATCTCATGGCGCTCGGCCGCGGCAAAGCCTCTTGCCGAAAAGGCAAACGTCCGGCTCCTTCTCCCACAAGGAAGGACACAGGCCGGAAAGCTCTTGCTGCTCTTCACGGTGCCTTGGCGCCCTATCTACAGGCACAACAGCACTGGGGATCTGTGCTTTCCCAGAGACGCAACATCTCATGGCGCTCGCCCGCGGCAGAGCCTCTTTCCGAAAAGCCAAACGTCCGGCTCCTTCTCCCACAAGGAAGGGCCCAGCCCTGAAAGCTCTTGCTGCTCTTCACCTACCCTTGGCACCCTATCTACAGGCACAACAGCACTGGGGATCTGTGCTTTCCCAGAGACGCAACATCTCATGGCGCTCGGCCGCGGCAGAGCCTCTTGCCAAAATGGCAAACGTCCGGCTCCTTCTCCCACAAGGAAGGGCCCAGCCCTGAAAGCTCTTGCTGCTCTTCACGGTGCCTTGGCGCCCTATCTACAGGCACAACAGCAGTGGGGATCTGTGCTTTCCTAGAGACGCAACATCTCATGGCGCTCGGCCGCGGCAGAGCCTCTTGCCGAAAAGGCAAACGTCCGGCTCCTTCTCCCACAAGGAAGGGCCCAGCCCTGAAAGCTCTTGCTGCTCTTCACGGTGCCTTGGCACCCTATCTACAGGCACAGCAGCAGTGGGGACCTGTGCTTTCCCAGAGACGCAACATATCATGGCGCTCGGCCGCGGCAGAGCCTCTTGCCGAAAAGGCAAACGTCCGGCTCCTTCTCCCACAAGGAAGGACCCAGCCCGCAAAGCTGTTGCTGCTCTTCACCTACCCTTGGCACCCTATCTACAGGCACAACAGCAGTGGGGATCTGTGCTTTCCCAGAGACGCAATATCTCATGGCGCTCGGCCGCGGCAGAGCCTCTTGCCGAAAAGGCAAACGTCCGGCTCCTTCTCCCACAAGGAAGGGCCCAGCCCTGAAAGCTCTTGCTGCTCTTCACCTACCCTTGGCGCCCTATCTACAGGCACAACAGCAGTGGGGATCTGTGCTTTCCCAGAGACGCAACATTTCATGGCGCTCGGCCGCGGCAGAGCCTCTTGCCGAAAAGGCAAACGTCCGGCTCCTTCTCCCACAAGGAAGGGCCCAGCCCTGAAAGCTCTTGCTGCTCTTCACGGTGCCTTGGCGCCCTATCTACAGGCACAACAGCAGTGGGGATCTGTGCTTTCCCAGAGACGCAACATCTCATGGCGCTCGGCCGCGGCAGAGCCTCTTGCCGAAAAGGCAAACGTCCGGCTCCTTCTCCCACAAGGAAGGGCCCAGCCCTGAAAGCTCTTGCTGCTCTTCACGGTGCCTTGGCGCCCTATCTACAGGCACAACAGCAGTGGGGATCTGTGCTTTCCCAGAGACGCAACATCTCATGGCGCTCGGCCGCGGCAGAGCCTCTTGCCGAAAAGGCAAACGTCCGGCTCCTTCTCCCACAAGGAAGGGCCCAGCCCTGAAAGCTCTTGCTGCTCTTCACGGTGCCTTGGCACCCTATCTACAGGCACAGCAGCAGTGGGGACCTGTGCTTTCCCAGAGACGCAACATATCATGGCGCTCGGCCGCGGCAGAGCCTCTTGCCGAAAAGGCAAACGTCCGGCTCCTTCTCCCACAAGGAAGGACCCAGCCCGCAAAGCTGTTGCTGCTCTTCACCTACCCTTGGCACCCTATCTACAGGCACAACAGCAGTGGGGATCTGTGCTTTCCCAGAGACGCAACATCTCATGGCGCTCGGCCGCGGCAGAGCCTCTTGCCAAAAAGGCAAACGTCCGGCTCCTTCTCCCACAAGGAAGGGCCCAGCCCTGAAAGCTCTTGCTGCTCTTCACCTACCCTTGGCGCCCTATCTACAGGCACAACAGCAGTGGGGATCTGTGCTTTCCCAGAGACGCAACATTTCATGGCGCTCGGCCGCGGCAGAGCCTCTTGCCGAAAAGGCAAACGTCCGGCTCCTTCTCCCACAAGGAAGGGCCCATCCCTGAAAGCTCTTGCTGCTATTCACGGTGCCTTGGCGCCCTATCTACAGGCACAACAGCAGTGGGGATCTGTGCTTTCCCAGAGACGCAACATCTCATGGCGCTCGGCCGCGGCAGAGCCTCTTGCCAAAAAGGCAAACGTCCGGCTCCTTCTCCCACAAGGAAGGGCCCAGCCCTGAAAGCTCTTGCTGCTCTTCACGGTGCCTTGGCGCCCTATCTACAGGCACAACAGCAGTGGGGATCTGTTCTTTCCCAGAGACGCAACATCTCATGGCGCTCGGCCGCGGCAGAGCCTCTTGCCGAAAAGGCAAACGTCCGGCTCCTTCTCCCACAAGGAAGGACCCAGGCCGGAAAGCTCTTGCTGCTCTTCACGGTGCCTTGGCGCCCTATCTACAGGCACAACAGCAGTGGGGATCTGTGCTTTCCCAGAGACGCAACATCTCATGGCGCTCGGCCGCGGCAGAGCCTCTTGCCGAAAAGGCAAACGTCCGGCTCCTTCTCCCACAAGGAAGGGCCCAGCCCTGAAAGCTCTTGCTGCTCTTCACGGTGCCTTGGCGCCCTATCTACAGGCACAACAGCAGTGGGGATCTGTGCTTTCCCAGAGACGCAACATATCATGGCGCTCGGCCGCGGCAGAGCCTCTTGCCGAAAAGGCAAACGTCCGGCTCCTTCTCCCACAAGGAAGGGCCCAGCCCTGAAAGCTCTTGCTGCTCTTCACGGTGCCTTGGCGCCCTATCTACAGGCACAACAGCAGTGGGGATCTGTGCTTTCCCACAGACGCAACATCTCATGGTGCTCGACCGCGGCAGAGCCTCTTGCCGAAAAGGCAAACGTCCGGCTCCTTCTCCCACAAGGAAGGACCCAGCCCGGAAAGCTGTTGCTGCTCTTCACCTACTCTTGGCACCCTATCTACAGGCACAACAGCAGTGGGGATCTGTGCTTTCCCAGAGACGCAAGATCTCATGGCGCTCGGCCGCGGCAGAGCCTCTTGCCGAAAAGGCAAACGTCCGGCTCCTTCTCCCAGAAGGAAGGGCCCAGCCCTGAAAGCTCTTGCTGCTCTTCACGGTGCCTTGGCACCCTATCTACAGGCACAACAGCAGTGGGGATCTGTGCTTTCCCAGAGACGCAACATTTCATGGCGCTCGGCTGCGGCAGAGCCTCTTGCCGAAAAGGCAAACGTCCGGCTCCTTCTCCCACAAGGAAGGGCCCAGCCCTGAAAGCTCTTGCTGCTCTTCACGGTGCCTTGGCGCCCTATCTACAGGCACAACAGCAGTGGGGATCTGTGCTTTCCCAGAGACGCAACATCTCATGGCGCTCGGCCGCGGCAGAGCCTCTTGCCAAAAAGGCAAACGTCCGGCTCCTTCTCCCACAAGGAAGGGCCCAGCCCTGAAAGCTCTTGCTGCTCTTCACGGTGCCTTGGCGCCCTATCTACAGGCACAACAGCAGTGGGGATCTGTGCTTTCCCAGAGACGCAATATCTCATGGCGCTCGGCCCGCGGCAGAGCCTCTTGCCGAAAAGGCAAACGTCCGGCTCCTTCTCCCACAAGGAAGGACACAGGCCGGAAAGCTCTTGCTGCTCTTCACGGTGCCTTGGCGCCCTATCTACAGGCACAACAGCAGTGGGGATCTGTGCTTTCCCAGAGACGCAACATCTCATGGCGCTCGCCCGCGGCAGAGCCTCTTTCCGAAAAGCCAAACGTCCGGCTCCTTCTCCCACAAGGAAGGGCCCAGTCCTGAAAGCTCTTGCTGCTCTTCACCTACCCTTGGCACCCTATCTACAGGCACAACAGCACTGGGGATCTGTGCTTTCCCAGAGACGCAACATCTCATGGCGCTCGGCCGCGGCAGAGCCTCTTGCCAAAAAGGCAAACGTCCGGCTCCTTCTCCCACAAGGAAGGGCCCAGCCCTGAAAGCTCTTGCTGCTCTTCATGGTGCCTTGGCGCCCTATCTACAGGCACAACAGCAGTGGGGATCTGTGCTTTCCTAGAGACGCAACATCTCATGGCGCTCGGCCGCGGCAGAGCCTCTTGCCGAAAAGGCAAACGTCCGGCTCCTTCTCCCACAAGGAAGGGCCCAGCCCTGAAAGCTCTTGCTGCTCTTCACGGCGCCTTGGCGCCCTATCTACAGGCAGAGCAGCAGTGGGGATCTGTGCTTTCCCAGAGACGCAACATCTCATGGCGCTCGGCCGCGGCAGAGCCTCTTGCCGAAAAGGCAAACGTCCGGCTCCTTCTCCCACAAGGAAGGGCCCAGCCCTGAAAGCTCTTGCTGCTCTTCACGGTGCCTTGGCACCCTATCTACAGGCACAGCAGCAGTGGGGACCTGTGCTTTCCCAGAGACGCAACATATCATGGCGCTCGGCCGCGGCAGAGCCTCTTGCCGAAAAGGCAAACGTCCGGCTCCTTCTCCCACAAGGAAGGACCCAGCCCGCAAAGCTGTTGCTGCTCTTCACCTACCCTTGGCACCCTATCTACAGGCACAACAGCAGTGGGGATCTGTGCTTTCCCAGAGACGCAATATCTCATGGCGCTCGGCCGCGGCAGAGCCTCTTGCCGAAAAGGCAAACGTCCGGCTCCTTCTCCCACAAGGAAGGGCCCAGCCCTGAAAGCTCTTGCTGCTCTTCACCTACCCTTGGCGCCCTATCTACAGGCACAACAGCAGTGGGGATCTGTGCTTTCCCAGAGACGCAACATTTCATGGCGCTCGGCCGCGGCAGAGCCTCTTGCCGAAAAGGCAAACGTCCGGCTCCTTCTCCCACAAGGAAGGGCCCAGCCCTGAAAGCTCTTGCTGCTCTTCACGGTGCCTTGGCGCCCTATCTACAGGCACAACAGCAGTGGGGATCTGTGCTTTCCCAGAGACGCAAGATCTCATGGCGCTCGGCCGCGGCAGAGCCTCTTGCCGAAAAGGCAAACGTCCGGCTCCTTCTCCCACAAGGAAGGGCCCAGCCCTGAAAGCTCTTGCTGCTCTTCACGGTGCCTTGGCGCCCTATCTACAGGCACAACAGCAGTGGGGATCTGTGCTTTCCCAGAGACGCAACATCTCATGGCGCTCGGCCGCGGCAGAGCCTCTTGCCGAAAAGGCAAACGTCCGGCTCCTTCTCCCACAAGGAAGGGCCCAGCCCTGAAAGCTCTTGCTGCTCTTCACGGTGCCTTGGCACCCTATCTACAGGCACAACAGCAGTGGGGATCTGTGCTTTCCCAGAGACGCAACATCTCATGGCGCTCGGCCGCGGCAGAGCCTCTTGCCTAAAAGGCAAACATCCGGCTCCTTCTCCCACAAGGAAGGACCCAGCCCGCAAAGCTGTTGCTGCTCTTCACCTACCCTTGGCACCCTATCTACAGGCACAACAGCAGTGGGGATCTGTGCTTTCCCAGAGAAGCAACATCTCATGGCGCTCGGCAGCGGCAGAGCCTCTTGCCGAAAAGCCAAACGTCTGGCTCCATCTCCCACAAGGAAGGGGCCAGCCCTGAAAGCTGTTGCTGCTCTTCACCTACCCTTGGCACCCTATCTACAGGCACAACAGCAGTGGGGATCTGTGCTTTCCCACAGACGCAACATCTCATGGTGCTCGACCGCGGCAGAGCCTCTTGCCGAAAAGGCAAACGTCCGGCTCCTTCTCCCACAAGGAAGGACCCAGCCCGGAAAGCTGTTGCTGCTCTTCACCTACCCTTGGCACCCTATCTACAGGCACAGCAGCAGTGGGGACCTGTGCTTTCCCAGAGACGCAACATCTCATGGCGCTCGGCCGCGGCAGAGCCTCTTGCCGAAAAGGCAAACGTCCGGCTCCTTCTCCCACAAGGAAGGGCCCAGCCCTGAAAGCTCTTGCTGCTCTTCACGGTGCCTTGGCACCCTATCTACAGGCACAGCAGCAGTGGGGACCTGTGCTTTCCCAGAGACGCAACATATCATGGCGCTCGGCCACGTCAGAGCCTCTTGCCTAAAAGGCAAACGTCCGGCTCCTTCTCCCACAAGGAAGGGCCCAGCCCGGAAAGCTGTTGCTGCTCTTCACCTACCCTTGGCACCCTATCTACAGGCACAACAGCACTGGGGATCTGTGCTTTCCCAGAGACGCAAGATCTCATGGCGCTCGGCCGCGGCAGAGCCTCTTGCCGAAAAGGCAAACGTCCGGCTCCTTCTCCCACAGGGAAGGGCCCAGCCCTGAAAGCTCTTGCTGATCTTCACCTACCCTTGGCACCCCATCTACAGGCACAACAGCAGTGGGGATCTCTGCTTTCCCAGAGACGCAACATCTCATGGCGCTCGGCCGCGGCAGAGCCTCTTGCCGAAAAGGCAAACGTCCGGCTCCTTCTCCCACAAGGAAGGGCCCAGCCCTGAAAGCTCTTGCTGCTCTTCACCTACCCTTTGCGCCCTATCTACAAGCACAACAGCACTGGGGATCTGTGCTTTCCCAGAGACGCAACATCTCATGGCGCTCGGCCGCGGCAGAGCCTCTTGCCGAAAAGGCAAACGTCCGGCTCCTTCTCCCACAAGGAAGGGCCCAGCCCTGAAAGCTCTTGCTGCTCTTCACCTACACTTGGTGCCCTATTTACAGGCACAACAGCACTGGGGATCTGTGCTTTCCCAGAGACGCAACATCTCATGGAGCTCGGCCGCGGCAGAGCCTCTTG
The DNA here is from genome assembly GCF_026419915.1 of Harpia harpyja. Classification (NCBI taxonomy): domain Eukaryota; kingdom Metazoa; phylum Chordata; class Aves; order Accipitriformes; family Accipitridae; genus Harpia; species Harpia harpyja. The sequence goes on along the minus strand of NC_068955.1, from coordinate 9,589,234 downwards.
CCGAAAAGGCAAACGTCCGGCTCCTTCTCCCACAAGGAAGGGCCCAGCCCTGAAAGCTCTTGCTGCTCTTCACGGTGCCTTGGCGCCCTATCTACAGGCACAACAGCAGTGGGGATCTGTGCTTTCCCAGAGACGCAACATCTCATGGCGCTCGGCCGCGGCAGAGCCTCTTGCCGAAAAGGCAAACGTCCGGCTCCTTCTCCCACAAGGAAGGGCCCAGCCCTGAAAGCTCTTGCTGCTCTTCACGGTGCCTTGGCGCCCTATCTACAGGCACAACAGCAGTGGGGATCTGTGCTTTCCCAGAGACGCAACATCTCATGGCGCTCGGTCGCGGCAGAGCCTCTTGCCGAAAAGGCAAACGTCCGGCTCCTTCTCCCACAAGGAAGGGCCCAGCCCTGAAAGCTCTTGCTGCTCTTCACGGTGCCGTGGCACCCTATCTACAGGCACAACAGCACTGGGGACCTGTGCTTTCCCAGAGACGCAACATATCATGGCGCTCGGCCGCGGCAGAGCCTCTTGCCTAAAAGGCAAACATCCGGCTCCTTCTCCCACAAGGAAGGACCCAGCCTGCAAAGCTGTTGCTGCTCTTCACCTACCCTTGGCACCCTATCTACAGGCACAACAGCACTGGGGATCTGTGCTTTCCCAGAGAAGCAACATCTCATGGCGCTCGGCCGCGGCAGAGCCTCTTGCCGAAAAGGCAAACGTCCGGCTCCTTCTCCCACAAGGAAGGGCCCAGCCCTGAAAGCTCTTGCTGCTCTTCACCTACCCTTTGCGCCCTATCTACAAGCACAACAGCACTGGGGATCTGTGCTTTCCCAGAGACGCAACATCTCATGGCGCTCGGCCGCGGCAGAGCCTCTTGCCGAAAAGGCAAACGTCCGGCTCCTTCTCCCACAAGGAAGGGCCCAGCCCTGAAAGCTCTTGCTGCTCTTCACCTACACTTGGTGCCCTATTTACAGGCACATCAGCAGTGGGGATCTGTGCTTTCCCAGAGACGCAACATCTCATGGAGCTCGGCCGCGGCAGAGCCTCTTGCCGAAAAGGCAAACGTCCGGCTCCTTCTCCCACAAGGAAGGGCCCAGCCCTGAAAGCTCTTGCTGCTCTTCACGGTGCCTTGGCGCCCTATCTACAGGCACAACAGCAGTGGGGATCTGTGCTTTCCCAGAGACGCAACATCTCATGGCGCTCGGCCGCGGCAGAGCCTCTTGCCGAAAAGGCAAACGTCCGGCTCCTTCTCCCACAAGGAAGGGCCCAGCCCTGAAAGCTCTTGCTGCTCTTCACGGTGCCTTGGCGCCCTATCTACAGGCACAACAGCAGTGGGGATCTGTGCTTTCCCAGAGACGCAACATCTCATGGCGCTCGGTCGCGGCAGAGCCTCTTGCCGAAAAGGCAAACGTCCGGCTCCTTCTCCCACAAGGAAGGGCCCAGCCCTGAAAGCTCTTGCTGCTCTTCACGGTGCCGTGGCACCCTATCTACAGGCACAACAGCACTGGGGACCTGTGCTTTCCCAGAGACGCAACATATCATGGCGCTCGGCCGCGGCAGAGCCTCTTGCCTAAAAGGCAAACATCCGGCTCCTTCTCCCACAAGGAAGGACCCAGCCTGCAAAGCTGTTGCTGCTCTTCACCTACCCTTGGCACCCTATCTACAGGCACAACAGCACTGGGGATCTGTGCTTTCCCAGAGAAGCAACATCTCATGGCGCTCGGCCGCGGCAGAGCCTCTTGCCGAAAAGCCAAACGTCCGGCTCCTTCTCCCACAAGGAAGGGCCCAGCCCTGAAAGCTCTTGCTGCTCTTCACGGTGCCTTGACGCCCTATCTACAGGCACAACAGCAGTGGGGATCTGTGCTTTCCCAGAGACGCAACATCTCATGGCGCTCGGCCGCGGCAGAGCCTCTTGCCGAAAAGGCAAACGTCCGGCTCCTTCTCCCACAAGGAAGGACCCAGCCCTGAAAGCTCTTGCTGCTCTTCACGGTGTCTTGGCACCCTATCTACAGGCACAACAGCACTGGGGATCTGTGCTTTCCCAGAGACGCAAGATGTCATGGAGCTCGGCCGCGGCAGAGCCTCTTGCCGAAAAGGCAAACGTCCGGCTCCTTCTCCCACAAGGAAGGGCCCAGCCCTGAAAGCTGTTGCTGCTCTTCACGGTGCCTTGGCGCCCTATCTACAGGCACAACAGCACTGCAGATCTGTGCTTTCCCAGAGACGCAACATCTCATGGCGCTCGGCCGCGGCAGAGCCTCTTGCCGAAAAGGCAAACGTCCGGCTCCTTCTCCCACAAGGAAGGGCCCAGCCCTGAAAGCTCTTGCTGATCTTCACGGTGCCTTGGCACCCTATCTACAGGCACAGCAGCAGTGGGGATCTGTGCTTTCCCAGAGACGCAACATCTCATGGCGCTCGGCCGCGGCAGAGCCTCTTGCCGAAAAGGCAAACGTCCGGCTCCTTCTCCCACAAGGAAGGGCCCAGCCCTGAAAGCTCTTGCTGCTCTTCACCTACACTTGGTGCCCTATTTACAGGCACATCAGCAGTGGGGATCTGTGCTTTCCCAGAGACGCAACATCTCATGGCGCTCGGCCGCGGCAGAGCCTCTTGCCGAAAAGGCAAACGTCCGGCTCCTTCTCCCACAAGGAAGGGACCAGCCCTGAAAGCTCTTGCTGCTCTTCACGGTGCCTTGGCGCCCTATCTACAGGCACAACAGCAGTGGGGATCTGTGCTTTCCCAGAGACGCAACATCTCATGGCGCTCGGCCGCGGCAGAGCCTCTTGCCGAAAAGGCAAACGTCCGGCTCCTTCTCCCACAAGGAAGGGCCCAGCCCTGAAAGCTCTTGCTGCTCTTCACCTACCCTTGGCACCCTATCTACAGGCACAGCAGCAGTGGGGACCTGTGCTTTCCCAGAGACGCAACATATCATGGCGCTCGGCCGCGGCAGAGCCTCTTGCCGAAAAGGCAAACGTCCGGCTCCTTCTCCCACAAGGAAGGACCCAGCCCGCAAAGCTGTTGCTGCTCTTCACCTACCCTTGGCACCCTATCTACAGGCACAACAGCAGTGGGGATCTCTGCTTTCCCAGAGACGCAAGATCTCTTTGCGCTCGGCCGCGGCAGAGCCTCTTGCCGAAAAGGCAAACGTCCGGCTCCTTCTCCCACAAGGAAGGGCCCAGCCCTGAAAGCTCTTGCTGCTCTTCACCTACCCTTGGCGCCCTATCTACAGGCACATCAGCAGTGGGGATCTGTGCTTTCCCAGAGACGCAACATCTCATGGCGCTCGGCCGCGGCAGAGCCTCTTGCCGAAAAGGCAAACGTCCAGCTCCTTCTCCCACAAGGAAGGGCCCAGCCCTGAAAGCTCTTGCTGCTCTTCATGGTGCCTTGGCGCCCTATCTACAGGCACAACAGCAGTGGGGATCTGTGCTTTCCCAGAGACACAACATCTCATGGCGCTCGGCCGCGGCAGAGCCTCTTGCCGAAAAGGCAAACGTCCGGCTCCTTCTCCCACAAGGAAGGGCCCAGCCCTGAAAGCTCTTGCTGCTCTTCACGGTGCCTTGGCGCCGTATCTACAGGCACAACAGCAGTGGGGATCTGTGCTTTCCCAGAGACGCAACATCTCATGGCGCTCGGCCGCGGCAGAGCCTCTTGCCGAAAAGGCAAACGTCCGGCTCCTTCTCCCACAAGGAAGGGCCCAGCCCTGAAAGCTCTTGCTGCTCTTCACGGTGCCTTGGCACCCTATCTACAGGCACAACAGCAGTGGGGATCTGTGCTTTCCCAGAGACGCAACATCTCATGGCGCTCGGCCGCGGCAGAGCCTCTTGCCGAAAAGGCAAACGTCCGGCTCCTTCTCCCCACAAGGAAGGGCCCAGCCCTGAAAGCTCTTGCTGCTCTTCACCTACCCTTGGCACCCTATCTACAGGCACAGCAGCAGTGGGGACCTGTGCTTTCCCAGAGACGCAACATATCATGGCGCTCGGCCGCGGCAGAGCCTCTTGCCGAAAAGGCAAACGTCCGGCTCCTTCTCCCACAAGGAAGGACCCAGCCCGCAAAGCTGTTGCTGCTCTTCACCTACCCTTGGCGCCCTATCTACAGGCACATCAGCAGTGGGGATCTGTGCTTTCCCAGAGACGCAACATCTCATGGCGCTCGGCCGCGGCAGAGCCTCTTGCCGAAAAGGCAAACGTCCGGCTCCTTCTCCCACAAGGAAGGGCCCAGCCCTGAAAGCTCTTGCTGCTCTTCACGGTGCCTTGGCACCCTATCTACAGGCACAACAGCAGTGGGGATCTGTGCTTTCCCAGAGACACAACATCTCATGGCGCTCGGCCGCGGCAGAGCCTCTTGCCGAAAAGGCAAACGTCCGGCTCCTTCTCCCACAAGGAAGGGCCCAGCCCTGAAAGCTCTTGCTGCTCTTCACGGTGCCTTGGCGCCCTATCTACAGGCACAACAGCACTGGGGATCTGTGCTTTCCCAGAGACGCAACATCTCATGGCGCTCGGCCGCGGCAGAGCCTCTTGCCGAAAAGGCAAACGTCCGGCTCCTTCTCCCACAAGGAAGGGCCCAGCCCTGAAAGCTCTTGCTGCTCTTCACGGTGCCTTGGCGCCCTATCTACAGGCACAACAGCAGTGGGGATCTGTGCTTTCCCAGAGACACAACATCTCATGGCGCTCGGCCGCGGCAGAGCCTCTTGCCGAAAAGGCAAACGTCCGGCTCCTTCTCCCACAAGGAAGGGCCCAGCCCTGAAAGCTCTTGCTGCTCTTCACGGTGCCTTGGCGCCCTATCTACAGGCACAACAGCAGTGGGGATCTGTGCTTTCCCAGAGACGCAACATCTCATGGCGCTCGGCCGCGGCAGAGCCTCTTGCCTAAAAGGCAAACATCCGGCTCCTTCTCCCACAAGGAAGGACCCAGCCCGCAAAGCTGTTGCTGCTCTTCACCTACCCTTGGCACCCTATCTACAGGCACAACAGCAGTGGGGATCTGTGCTTTCCCAGAGAAGCAACATCTCATGGCGCTCGGCAGCGGCAGAGCCTCTTGCCGAAAAGCCAAACGTCTGGCTCCATCTCCCACAAGGAAGGGGCCAGCCCTGAAAGCTGTTGCTGCTCTTCACCTACCCTTGGCACCCTATCTACAGGCACAACAGCAGTGGGGATCTGTGCTTTCCCACAGACGCAACATCTCATGGTGCTCGACCGCGGCAGAGCCTCTTGCCGAAAAGGCAAACGTCCGGCTCCTTCTCCCACAAGGAAGGACCCAGCCCGGAAAGCTGTTGCTGCTCTTCACCTACTCTTGGCACCCTATCTACAGGCACAACAGCACTGGGGATCTGTGCTTTCCCAGAGACGCAACATCTCATGGTGCTCGGCCGCGGCAGAGCCTCTTGCCGAAAAGGCAAACGTCCGGCTCCTTCTCCCACAAGGAAGGGCCCAGCCCTGAAAGCTCTTGCTGCTCTTCACCTACCCTTGGCGCCCTATCTACAGGCACAACAGCAGTGGGGATCTGTGCTTTCCCAGAGACGCAACATTTCATGGCGCTCGGCCGCGGCAGAGCCTCTTGCCGAAAAGGCAAACGTCCGGCTCCTTCTCCCACAAGGAAGGGCCCAGCCCTGAAAGCTCTTGCTGCTCTTCACGGTGCCTTGGCGCCCTATCTACAGGCACAACAGCAGTGGGGATCTGTGCTTTCCCAGAGACGCAACATCTCATGGCGCTCGGCCGCGGCAGAGCCTCTTGCCAAAAAGGCAAACGTCCGGCTCCTTCTCCCACAAGGAAGGGCCCAGCCCTGAAAGCTCTTGCTGCTCTTCACGGTGCCTTGGCGCCCTATCTACAGGCACAACAGCAGTGGGGATCTGTGCTTTCCCAGAGACGCAATATCTCATGGCGCTCGGCCGCGGCAGAGCCTCTTGCCGAAAAGGCAAACGTCCGGCTCCTTCTCCCACAAGGAAGGACCCACGCCGGAAAGCTCTTGCTGCTCTTCACGGTGCCTTGGCGCCCTATCTACAGGCACAACAGCAGTGGGGATCTGTGCTTTCCCAGAGACGCAACATCTCATGGCGCTCGCCCGCGGCAGAGCCTCTTTCCGAAAAGCCAAACGTCCGGCTCCTTCTCCCACAAGGAAGGGCCCAGCCCTGAAAGCTCTTGCTGCTCTTCACCTACCCTTGGCACCCTATCTACAGGCACAGCAGCAGTGGGGACCTGTGCTTTCCCAGAGACGCAACATCTCATGGTGCTCGGCCGCGGCAGAGCCTCTTGCCGAAAAGGCAAACGTCCGGCTCCTTCTCCCACAAGGAAGGGCCCAGCCCGGAAAGCTGTTGCTGCTCTTCACCTACCCTTGGCGCCCTATCTACAGGCACAACAGCACTGGGGATCTGTGCTTTCCCAGAGACGCAAGATCTCATGGCGCTCGGCCGCGGCAGAGCCTCTTGCCGAAAAGGCAAACGTCCGGCTCCTTCTCCCACAGGGAAGGGCCCAGCCCTGAAAGCTCTTGCTGATCTTCACCTACCCTTGGCACCCCATCTACAGGCACAACAGCAGTGGGGATCTCTGCTTTCCCAGAGACGCAACATCTCATGGCGCTCGGCCGCGGCAGAGCCTCTTGCCGAAAAGGCAAACGTCCGGCTCCTTCTCCCACAAGGAAGGGCCCAGCCCTGAAAGCTCTTGCTGCTCTTCACCTACCCTTTGCGCCCTATCTACAAGCACAACAGCAGTGGGGATCTGTGCTTTCCCAGAGACGCAACATCTCATGGCGCTTGGCCGCGGCAGAGCCTCTTGCCGAAAAGGCAAACGTCCGGCTCCTTCTCCCACAAAGAAGGGCCCAGCCCTGAAAGCTGTTGCTGCTCTTCACCTACACTTGGTGCCCTATTTACAGGCACATCAGCAGTGGGGATCTGTGCTTTCCCAGAGACGCAACATCTCATGGCGCTCGGCCGCGGCAGAGCCTCTTGCCGAAAAGGCAAACGTCCGGCTCCTTCTCCCACAAGGAAGGACCCAGCCCTGAAAGCTCTTGCTGCTCTTCACGGTGCCTTGGCGCCCTATCTACAGGCACAACAGCAGTGGGGATCTGTGCTTTCCCAGAGACGCAACATCTCATGGCGCTCGGCCGCGGCAGAGCCTCTTGCCGAAAAGGCAAACGTCCGGCTCCTTCTCCCACAAGGAAGGGCCCAGCCCTGAAAGCTCTTGCTGCTCTTCACGGTGCCTTGGCGCCCTATCTACAGGCACAACAGCAGTGGGGATCTGTGCTTTCCCATAGACGCAACATCTCATGGCGCTCAGTCGCGGCAGAGCCTCTTGCCGAAAAGGCAAACGTCCGGCTCCTTCTCCCACAAGGAAGGGCCCAGCCCTGAAAGCTCTTGCTGCTCTTCACGGTGCCTTGGCACCCTATCTACAGGCACAGCAGCAGTGGGGACCTGTGCTTTCCCAGAGACGCAACATATCATGGCGCTCGGCCGCGGCAGAGCCTCTTGCCTAAAAGGCAAACATCCGGCTCCTTCTCCCACAAGGAAGGACCCAGCCCGCAAAGCTCTTGCTGCTCTTCACCTACCCTTGGCACCCTATCTACAGGCACAGCAGCAGTGGGGACCTGTGCTTTCCCAGAGACGCAACATCTCATGGCGCTCGGCCGCGGCAGAGCCTCTTGCCGAAAAGGCAAACGTCCGGCTCCTTCTCCCACAAGGAAGGGCCCAGCCCTGAAAGCTCTTGCTGCTCTTCACGGTGCCTTGGCACCCTATCTACAGGCACAGCAGCAGTGGGGACCTGTGCTTTCCCAGAGACGCAACATCTCATGGTGCTCGGCCGCGGCAGAGCCTCTTGCCGAAAAGGCAAACGTCCGGCTCCTTCTCCCACAAGGAAGGACCCAGCCCGGAAAGCTGTTGCTGCTCTTCACCTACCCTTGGCACCCTATCTACAGGCACAACAGCACTGGGGATCTGTGCTTTCCCAGAGACGCAAGATCTCATGGCGCTCGGCCGCGGCAGAGCCTCTTGCCGAAAAGGCAAACGTCCGGCTCCTTCTCCCACAGGGAAGGGCCCAGCCCTGAAAGCTCTTGCTGATCTTCACCTACCCTTGGCACCCCATCTACAGGCACAACAGCAGTGGGGATCTCTGCTTTCCCAGAGACGCAACATCTCATGGCGCTCGGCCGCGGCAGAGCCTCTTGCCGAAAAGGCAAACGTCCGGCTCCTTCTCCCACAAGGAAGGGCCCAGCCCGGAAAGCTCTTGCTGCTCTTCACCTACCCTTTGCGCCCTATCTACAAGCACAACAGCAGTGGGGATCTGTGCTTTCCCAGAGACGCAACATCTCATGGCGCTTGGCCGCGGCAGAGCCTCTTGCCGAAAAGGCAAACGTCCGGCTCCTTCTCCCACAAAGAAGGGCCCAGCCCTGAAAGCTCTTGCTGCTCTTCACCTACACTTGGTGCCCTATTTACAGGCACATCAGCAGTGGGGATCTGTGCTTTCCCAGAGACGCAACATCTCATGGCGCTCGGCCGCGGCAGAGCCTCTTGCCGAAAAGGCAAACGTCCGGCTCCTTCTCCCACAAGGAAGGACCCAGCCCTGAAAGCTCTTGCTGCTCTTCACGGTGCCTTGGCGCCCTATCTACAGGCACAACAGCAGTGGGGATCTGTGCTTTCCCAGAGACGCAACATCTCATGGCGCTCGGCCGCGGCAGAGCCTCTTGCCGAAAAGGCAAACGTCCGGCTCCTTCTCCCACAAGGAAGGGCCCAGCCCTGAAAGCTCTTGCTGCTCTTCACGGTGCCTTGGCGCCCTATCTACAGGCACAACAGCAGTGGGGATCTGTGCTTTCCCAGAGACGCAACATCTCATGGCGCTCAGTCGCGGCAGAGCCTCTTGCCGAAAAGGCAAACGTCCGGCTCCTTCTCCCACAAGGAAGGGCCCAGCCCTGAAAGCTCTTGCTGCTCTTCACGGTGCCTTGGCACCCTATCTACAGGCACAGCAGCAGTGGGGACCTGTGCTTTCCCAGAGACGCAACATATCATGGCGCTCGGCCGCAGCAGAGCCTCTTGCCTAAAAGGCAAACATCCGGCTCCTTCTCCCACAAGGAAGGACCCAGCCCGCAAAGCTGTTGCTGCTCTTCACCTACCCTTGGCACCCTATCTACAGGCACAACAGCAGTGGGGATCTGTGCTTTCCCAGAGAAGCAACATCTCATGGCGCTCGGCCGCGGCAGAGCCTCTTGCCGAAAAGGCAAACGTCCGGCTCCTTCTCCCACAAGGAAGGGCCCAGCCCTGAAAGCTCTTGCTGCTCTTCACGGTGCCTTGGTGCCCTATCTACAGGCACAACAGCAGTGGGGATCTCTGCTTTCCCAGAGACGCAACATCTCATGGCGCTCGGCCGCGGCAGAGCCTCTTGCCGAAAAGGCAAACGTCCGGCTCCTTCTCCCACAAGGAAGGGCCCAGCCCTGAAAGCTCTTGCTGCTCTTCACGGTGCCTTGGCACCCTATCTACAGGCACAACAGCACTGGGGATCTGTGCTTTCCCAGAGACGCAAGATGTCATGGAGCTCGGCCGCGGCAGAGCCTCTTGCCGAAAAGGCAAACGTCCGGCTCCTTCTCCCACAAGGAAGGGCCCAGCCCTGAAAGCTGTTGCTGCTCTTCACGGTGCCTTGGCGCCCTATCTACAGGCACAACAGCACTGCAGATCTGTGCTTTCCCAGAGACGCAACATCTCATGGCGCTCGGCCGCGGCAGAGCCTCTTGCCGAAAAGGCAAACGTCCGGCTCCTTCTCCCACAAGGAAGGGCCCAGCCCTGAAAGCTCTTGCTGATCTTCACGGTGCCTTGGCACCCTATCTACAGGCACAGCAGCAGTGGGGATCTGTGCTTTCCCAGAGACGCAACATCTCATGGCGCTCGGCCGCGGCAGAGCCTCTTGCCGAAAAGGCAAACGTCCGGCTCCTTCTCCCACAAAGAAGGGCCCAGCCCTGAAAGCTGTTGCTGCTCTTCACCTACACTTGGTGCCCTATTTACAGGCACATCAGCAGTGGGGATCTGTGCTTTCCCAGAGACGCAACATCTCATGGCGCTCGGCCGCGGCAGAGCCTCTTGCCGAAAAGGCAAACGTCCGGCTCCTTCTCCCACAAGGAAGGGACCAGCCCTGAAAGCTCTTGCTGCTCTGCACCTACACTTGGCGCCCTATCTACAGGCACAACAGCAGTGGGGATCTGTGCTTTCCCAGAGACGCAACATCTCATGGCGCTCGGCTGCGGCAGAGCCTCTTGCCGAAAAGGCAAACGTCCGGCTCCTTCTCCCACAAGGAAGGGCCCAGCCCTGAAAGCTCTTGCTGCTCTTCACGGTGCCTTGGCACCCTATCTACAGGCACAACAGCAGTGGGGATCTGTGCTTTCCCAGAGACGCAACATCTCATGGCGCTCGGCCGCGGCAGAGCCTCTTGCCGAAAAGGCAAATGTCCGGCTCCTTCTCCCACAAGGAAGGGCCCAGCCCTGAAAGCTCTTGCTGCTCTTCACGGTGCCTTGGCACCCTATCTACAGGCACAGCAGCAGTGGGGACCTGTGCTTTCCCAGAGACGCAACATATCATGGCGCTCGGCCGCGGCAGAGCCTCTTGCCGAAAAGGCAAACGTCCGGCTCCTTCTCCCACAAGGAAGGACCCAGCCCTGAAAGCTGTTTCTGCTCTTCACCTACCCTTGGCACCCTATCTACAGGCACAACAGCACTGGGGATCTGTGCTTTCCCAGAGAAGCAACATCTCATGGCGCTCGGCCGCGGCAGAGCCTCTTGCCGAAAAGGCAAACGTCCGGCTCCTTCTCCCACAAGGAAGGGCCCAGCCCTGAAAGCTCTTGCTGCTCTTCACGGTGCCTTGGCGCCCTATCTACAGGCACAACAGCAGTGGGGATCTGTGCTTTCCCAGAGACGCAATATCTCATGGCGCTCGGCCGCGGCAGAGCCTCTTGCCGAAAAGGCAAACGTCCGGCTCCTTCTCCCACAAGGAAGGACCCAGCCCTGAAAGCTGTTGCTGCTCTTCACCTACCCTTGGCACCCTATCTACAGGCACAACAGCAGTGGGGATCTGTGCTTTCCCAGAGAAGCAACATCTCATGGCGCTCGGCCGCGGCAGAGCCTCTTGCCGAAAAGGCAAACGTCCGGCTCCTTCTCCCACAAGGAAGGGCCCAGCCCTGAAAGCTCTTGCTGCTCTTCAACTACCCTTGGCACCCCATCTACAGGCACAACAGCAGTCGGGATCTCTGCTTTCCCAGAGACGCAAGATCTCATGGCGCTCGGCCGCGGCAGAGCCTCTTGCCGAAAAGGCAAACGTCCGGCTCCTTCTCCCACAAGGAAGGGCCCAGCCCTGAAAGCTCTTGCTGCTCTTCACCTACCCTTTGCGCCCTATCTACAAGCACAACAGCACTGGGGATCTGTGCTTTCCCAGAGACGCAACATCTCATGGCGCTCGGCCGCGGCAGAGCCTCTTGCCGAAAAGGCAAACGTCCGGCTCCTTCTCCCACAAGGAAGGGCCCAGCCCTGAAAGCTCTTGCTGCTCTTCACCTACCCTTTGAGCCCTATCTACAGGCACAACAGCACTGGGGATCTGTGCTTTCCCAGAGACGCAACATCTCATGGCGCTTGGCCGCGGCAGAGCCTCTTGCCGAAAAGGCAAACGTCCGGCTCCTTCTCCCACAAGGAAGGGCCCAGCCCTGAAAGCTCTTGCTGCTCTTCACGGTGCCTTGGCACCCTATCTACAGGCACAGCAGCAGTGGGGACCTGTGCTTTCCCAGAGACGCAACATATCATGGCGCTCGGCCGCGGCAGAGCCTCTTGCCTAAAAGGCAAACATCCGGCTCCTTCTCCCACAAGGAAGGACCCAGCCCGCATAGCTGTTGCTGCTCTTCACCTACCCTTGGCACCCTATCTACAGGCACAACAGCAGTGGGGATCTGTGCTTTCCCAGAGACGCAACATCTCATGGCGCTCGGCCGCGGCAGAGCCTCTTGCCGAAAAGGCAAACGTCCGGCTCCTTCTCCCACAAGGAAGGACCCAGCCCGGAAAGCTGTTGCTGCTCTTCACCTACCCTTGGCACCCTATCTACAGGCACAACAGCACTGGGGATCTGTGCTTTCCCAGAGACGCAACGTCTCATGGCGCTCGGCCGCGGCAGAGCCTCTTGCCGAAAAGGCAAACGTCCGGCTCCTTCTCCCACAAGGAAGGACCCAGCCCTGAAAGCTCTTGCTGCTCTTCACCTACCCTTGGCACCCTATCTACAGGAACAACAGCAGTGGGGATCTGTGCTTTCCCAGAGAAGCAATATCTCATGGCGCTCGGCTGCGGCAGAGCCTCTTGCCAAAAAGGCAAACGTCCGGCTCCTACTCCCACAAGGAAGGGCCCAGCCCTGAAAGCTCTTGCTGCTCTTCACCTACCCTTGGCACCCTATCTAAAGGAACAACAGCAGTGGGGATCTGTGCTTTCCCAGAGACGCAACATCTCATGGCGCTCGGCCGCGGCAGAGCCTCTTGCCGAAAAGGCAAACGTCCGGCTCCTTCTCCCACAAGGAAGGGCCCAGCCCTGAAAGCTCTTGCTGCTCTTCACCTACCCTTGGCACCCTATCTACAGGCACATCAGCAGTGGGGATCTGTGCTTTCCCAGAGACGCAAGATCTCATGGCGCTCGGCCGCGGCAGAGCCTCTTGCCGAAAAGGCAAATGTCCGGCTCCTTCTCCCACAAGGAAGGGCCCAGCCCTGAAAGCTCTTGCTGCTCTTCACGGTGCCTTCGCGCCCTATCTACAGGCACATCAGCAGTGGGGATCTGTGCTTTCCCAGAGACGCAACATCTAATGGCGCTCGGCTGCGGCAGAGCCTCTTGCCGAAAAGGCAAACGTCCGGCTCCTTCTCCCACAAGGAAGGGCCCAGCCCTGAAAGCTCTTGCTGCTCTTCACGGTGCCTTGGCGCCCTATCTACAGGCACAACAGCAGTGGGGATCTGTGCTTTCCCAGAGACGCAACGTCTCATGGCGCTCGGCCGCGGCAGAGCCTCTTGCCGAAAAGGCAAACGTCCGGCTCCTTCTCCCACAAGGAAGGGCCCAGCCCGGAAAGCTCTTGCTGCTCTTCACGGTGTCTTGGCGCCCTATCTACAGGCACAACAGCAGTGGGGATCTGTGCTTTCCCAGCGACGCAAGATCTCATGGCACTCGGCCGCGGCAGAGCCTCTTGCCGAAAAGGCAAACGTCTGGCTCCTTCTCCCACAAGGAAGGGCCCAGCCCTGAAAGCTCTTGCTGCTCTTCACCTACCCTTGGCACCCTATTTACAGGCACATCAGCAGTGGGGATCTGTGCTTTCCCAGAGACGCAAGATCTCATGGCGCTCGGGCCGCGGCAGAGCCTCTTGCCGAAAAGGCAAACGTCCGGCTCCTTCTCCCACAAGGAAGGGCCCAGCCCTGAAAGCTCTTGCTGCTATTCACGGTGCCTTGGCGCCCTATCTACAGGCACAACAGCAGTGGGGATCTGTGCTTTCCCAGAGACGCAAGATCTCATGGCGCTCGCCCGCGGCAGAGCCTCTTGCCGAAAAGGCAAATGTCCGGCTCCTTCTCCCACAAGGAAGGGCCCAGCCCTGAAAGCTCTTGCTGCTCTTCACGGTGCCTTGGCGCCCTATCTACAGGCACATCAGCAGTGGGGATCTGTGCTTTCCCAGAGACGCAACATCTAATGGCGCTCGGCTGCGGCAGAGCCTCTTGCCGAAAAGGCAAACGTCCGGCTCCTTCTCCCACAAGGAAGGGCCCAGCCCTGAAAGCTCTTGCTGCTCTTCACGGTGCCTTGGCGCCCTATCTACAGGCACAACAGCACTGGGGATCTGTGCTTTCCCAGAGACGCAACGTCTCATGGCGCTCGGCCGCGGCAGAGCCTCTTGCCGAAAAGGCAAACGTCCGGCTCCTTCTCCCACAGGAAAGGGCCCAGCCCGGAAAGCTCTTGCTGCTCTTCACCTACCCTTGGCACCCTATCTACAGGCACAACAGCACTGGGGATCTGTGCTTTCCCAGAGACGCAACATCTCATGGCGCTCGCTCGCGGCAGAGCCTCTTGCCGAAAAGGCAAACGTCCGGCTCGTTCTCCCACAAGGAAGGGCCCAGCCCTGAAAGCTCTTGCTGCTCTTCACGGTGCCTTGGCGCCCTATCTACAGGCACAACAGCAGTGGGGATCTGTGCTTTCCCAGAGACGCAACATCTCATGGCGCTCGGCCGCGGCAGAGCCTCTTGCCGAAAAGGCAAACGTCCGGCTCATTCTCCCACAAGGAAGGGCCCAGCCCTGAAAGCTCTTGCTGCTCTTCACGGTGCCTTGGCGCCCTATCTACAGGCACAACAGCACTGGGGATCTGTGCTTTCCCAGAGACGCAACATCTCATGGCGCTCGGCCGCGGCAGAGCCTCTTGCTGAAAAGGCAAACGTCTGGCTCCTTCTCCCACAAGGAAGGGCCCAGCCCTGAAAGCTCTTGCTGCTCTTCACGGTGCCTTGGCGCCCTATCTACAGGCACAACAGCAGTGGGGATCTGTGCTTTCCCAGAGACGCAACATCTCACGGCGCTCGGCCGCGGCAGAGCCTCTTGCCGAAAAGGCAAACGTCCGGCTCCTTCTCCCACAAGGAAGGGCCCAGCCCTGAAAATTCTTGCTGCTCTTCACGGTGCCTTGGCGCCCTATCTACAGGCACAACAGCAGTGGGGATCTCTGCTTTCCCAGAGACGCAACATCTCATGGCGCTCGGCCGCGGCAGAGCCTCTTGCCGAAAAGGCAAACGTCCGGCTCCTTCTCCCACAAGGAAGGGCCCAGCCCTGAAAGCTCTTGCTGCTCTTCACCTACCCTTGGCACCCTATCTACAGGCACAACAGCAGTGGGGATCTGTGCTTTCCCAGAGACGCAACATCTCATGGCGCTCGGCCGCGGCAGAGCCTCTTGCCGAAAAGGCAAACGTCCGGCTCCTTCTCCCACAAGGAAGGGCCCAGCCCTGAAAGCTCTTGCTGCTCTTCACCTACCCTTGGCACCCTATTTACAGGCACATCAGCAGTGGGGATCTGTGCTTTCCCAGAGACGCAAGATCTCATGGCGCTCGGCCGCGGCAGAGCCTCTTGCCGAAAAGGCAAACGTCCGGCTCCTTCTCCCACAAGGAAGGGCCCAGCCCTGAAAGCTCTTGCTGCTCTTCACGGTGCCTTGGCGCCCTATCTACAGGCACAACAGCAGTGGGGATCTGTGCTTTCCCAGAGACGCAACATCTCATGGCGCTCGGCCGCGGCAGAGCCTCTTGCCGAAAAGGCAAACGTCCGGCTCCTTCTCCCACAAGGAAGGGCCCAGCCCTGAAAGCTCTTGCTGCTATTCACGGTGCCTTGGCGCCCTATCTACAGGCACAACAGCAGTGGGGATCTGTGCTTTCCCAGAGACGCAAAATCTCATGGCGCTTGGCAGCGGCAGAGCCTCTTGCCGAAAAGGCAAACGTCCGGCTCCTTCTCCCACAAGGAAGGGCCCAGCCCTGAAAGCTCTTGCTGCTCTTCACCTACCCTTGGCACCCTATCTACAGGCACAACAGCACTGGGGATCTGTGCTTTCCCAGAGACGCAAGATCTCATGGCGCTCGGCCGCGGCAGAGCCTCTTGCCGAAATAGCAAACGTCCGGCTCCTTCTCCCACAAGGAAGTGCCCAGCCCTGAAAGCTCTTGCTGCTCTTCACGGTGCCTTGGCGCCCTATCTACAGGCACAACAGCACTGGGGATCTGTGCTTTCCCAGAGACGCAACATCTCATGGCGCTCGGCCGCGACAGAGCCTCTTGCCGAAAAGGCAAACGTCCGGCTCCTTCTCCCACAAGGAAGGGCCCAGCCCTGAAAGCTCTTGCTGCTCTTCACGGTGCCTTGGCGCCCTATCTACAGGCACAACAGCACTGGGGATCTGTGCTTTCCCAGAGACGCAACATCTCATGGCGCTTGGCAGCGGCAGAGCCTCTTGCCGAAAAGGCAAACGTCCGGCTCCTTCTCCCACAAGGAAGGGCCCAGCCCTGAAAGCTGTTGCTGCTCTTCACCTACCCTTGGCACCCTATCTACAGGCACAACAGCACTGGGGATCTGTGCTTTCCCAGAGACGCAAGATCTCATGGCGCTCGGCCGCGGCAGAGCCTCTTGCCGAAATAGCAAACGTCCGGCTCCTTCTCCCACAAGGAAGGGCCCAGCCCTGAAAGCTCTTGCTGCTCTTCACGGTGCCTTGGCGCCCTATCTACAGGCACAACAGCACTGGGGATCTGTGCTTTCCCAGAGACGCAACATCTCATGGCGCTCGGCCGCGGCAGAGCCTCTTGCCGAAAAGGCAAACGTCCGGCTCCTTCTCCCACAAGGAAGGGCCCAGCCCTGAAAGCTCTTGCTGTTCTTCACCTACCCTTGGTGCCCTATCTACAGGCACAACAGCAGTGGGGATCTGTGCTTTCCCAGAGACGCAACGTCTCATGGCGCTCGGCCGCGGCAGAGCCTCTTGCCGAAAAGGCAAACGTCCGGCTCCTTCTCCCACAAGGAAGGGCCCAGCCCTGAAAGCTCTTGCTGCTCTTCATGGTGCCTTGGCACCCTATCTACAGGCACATCAGCAGTGGGGATCTGTGCTTTCCCAGAGACGCAAGATGTCATGGCGCTCGGCCGCCGCAGAGCCTCTTGCCGAAAAGGCAAACGTCCGGCTCCTTCTCCCACAAGGAAGGGCCCAGCCCTGAAAGCTCTTGCTGCTCTTCACCTACCCTTGGCACCCTATTTACAGGCACATCAGCAGTGGGGATCTGTGCTTTCCCAGAGACGCAAGATCTCATGGCGCTCGGCCGCGGCAGAGCCTCTTGCCGAAAAGGCAAACGTCCGGCTCCTTCTCCCACAAGGAAGGGCCCAGCCCTGAAAACTCTTGCTGCTCTTCATGGTGCCTTGGCGCCCTATCTACAGGCACAACAGCACTGGGGATCTGTGCTTTCCCAGAGACGCAACATCTCATGGCGCTCGGCCGCGGCAGAGCCTCTTGCCGAAAAGGCAAACGTCCGGCTCCTTCTCCCACAAGGAAGGGCCCAGCCCTGAAAGCTCTTGCTGCTCTTCACGGTGCCTTGGCGCCCTATCTACAGGCACAACAGCACTGGGGATCTGTGCTTTCCCAGAGACGCAACATCTCATGGCGCTTGGCAGCGGCAGAGCCTCTTGCCGAAAAGGCAAACGTCCGGCTCCTTCTCCCACAAGGAAGGGCCCAGCCCTGAAAGCTGTTGCTGCTCTTCACCTACCCTTGGCACCCTATCTACAGGCACAACAGCACTGGGGATCTGTGCTTTCCCAGAGACGCAAGATCTCATGGCGCTCGGCCGCGGCAGAGCCTCTTGCCGAAATAGCAAACGTCCGGCTCCTTCTCCCACAAGGAAGGGCCCAGCCCTGAAAGCTCTTGCTGCTCTTCACGGTGCCTTGGCGCCCTATCTACAGGCACAACAGCACTGGGGATCTGTGCTTTCCCAGAGACGCAACATCTCATGGCGCTCGGCCGCGGCAGAGCCTCTTGCCGAAAAGGCAAACGTCCGGCTCCTTCTCCCACAAGGAAGGGCCCAGCCCTGAAAGCTCTTGCTGTTCTTCACCTACCCTTGGTCCCCTATCTACAGGCACAACAGCAGTGGGGATCTGTGCTTTCCCAGAGACGCAACGTCTCATGGCGCTCGGCCGCGGCAGAGCCTCTTGCCGAAAAGGCAAACGTCCGGCTCCTTCTCCCACAAGGAAGGGCCCAGCCCTGAAAGCTCTTGCTGCTCTTCATGGTGCCTTGGCACCCTATCTACAGGCACATCAGCAGTGGGGATCTGTGCTTTCCCAGAGACGCAAGATGTCATGGCGCTCGGCCGCCGCAGAGCCTCTTGCCGAAAAGGCAAACGTCCGGCTCCTTCTCCCACAAGGAAGGGCCCAGCCCTGAAAGCTCTTGCTGCTCTTCACCTACCCTTGGCACTCTATTTACAGGCACATCAGCAGTGGGGATCTGTGCTTTCCCAGAGACGCAAGATCTCATGGCGCTCGGCCGCGGCAGAGCCTCTTGCCGAAAAGGCAAACGTCCGGCTCCTTCTCCCACAAGGAAGGGCCCAGCCCTGAAAACTCTTGCTGCTCTTCATGGTGCCTTGGCACCCTATCTACAGGCACAACAGCAGTGGGGATCTGTGCTTTCCCAGAGACGCAACGTCTCATGGCGCTCGGCCGCGGCAGAGCCTCTTGCCGAAAAGGCAAACGTCCGGCTCCTTCTCCCACAAGGAAGGGCCCAGCCCTGAAAGCTCTTGCTGCTCTTCACGGTGCCTTGGCGCCCTATCTACAGGCACAACAGCACTGGGGATCTGTGCTTTCCCAGAGACGCAACATCTCATGGCGCTCGGCCGCGGCAGAGCCTCTTGCCGAAAAGGCAAACGTTCGGCTCCTTCTCCCACAAAGAAGGGCCCAGCCCTGAAAGCTCTTGCTGCTCTTCACCTACCCTTGGCACCCTATCTACAGGCAGATCAGCACTGGGGATCTGTGCTTTCCCAGCGACGCAACATCTCATGGCGCTCGGCCGCGGCAGAGCCTCTTACCGAAAAGGCAAACGTCCGGCTCCTTCTCCCACAAGGAAGGGCCCAGCCCTGAAAGCTCTTGCTGCTCTTCACCTACCCTTGGCACCCTATCTACCAGCACATCAGCAGTAGGGATCTGTGCTTTCCCAGAGACGCAACATCTCATGGCGCTCGGCCGCGGCAGAGCCTCTTGCCGAAAAGGCAAACGTCCGGCTCCTTGTCCCACAAAGAAGGACCCAGCCCGGAAAGCTGTTGATGCTCTTCACCTACCCTTGGCACCCTATCTACAGGCACAACAGCAGTGGGGATCTGTGCTTTCCCAGAGACGCAACGTCTCATGGCGCTCGGCCGCGGCAGAGCCTCTTGCCGAAAAGGCAAAAGTCCGGCTCCTTCTCCCACAAGGAAGGGCCCAGCCCTGAAAGCTCTTGCTGCTCTTCACGGTGCCTTGGCGCCCTATCTACAGGCACAACAGCACTGGGGATCTGTGCTTTCCCAGAGACGCAACATCTCATGGCGCTCGGCCGCGGCAGAGCCTCTTGCCGAAAAGGCAAACGTCCGGCTCCTTCTCCCACAAGGAAGGGCCCAGCCCTGAAAGCTCTTGCTGCTCTTCACGGTGCCTTGGCGCCCTATCTACAGGCACAACAGCACTGGGGATCTGTGCTTTCCCAGAGACGCAACGTCTCATGGCGCTCGGCCGCGGCAGAGCCTCTTGCCGAAAGGGCAAACGTCCGGCTCCTTCTCCCACAAGGAAGGGCCCAGCCCTGAAAGCTCTTGCTGTTCTTCACCTACCCTTGGTGCCCTATCTACAGGCACAACAGCAGTGGGGATCTGTGCTTTCCCAGAGACGCAACGTCTCATGGCGCTCGGCCGCGGCAGAGCCTCTTGCCGAAAAGGCAAACGTCCGGCTCCTTCTCCCACAAGGAAGGGCCCAGCCCTGAAAGCTCTTGCTGCTCTTCATGGTGCCTTGGCACCCTATCTACAGGCACATCAGCAGTGGGGATCTGTGCTTTCCCAGAGACGCAAGATGTCATGGCGCTCGGCCGCCGCAGAGCCTCTTGCCGAAAAGGCAAACGTCCGGCTCCTTCTCCCACAAGGAAGGGCCCAGCCCTGAAAGCTCTTGCTGCTCTTCACCTACCCTTGGCACCCTATTTACAGGCACATCAGCAGTGGGGATCGGTGCTTTCCCAGAGACGCAAGATCTCATGGCGCTCGGCCGCGGCAGAGCCTCTTGCCGAAAAGGCAAACGTCCGGCTCCTTCTCCCACAAGGAAGGGCCCAGCCCTGAAAACTCTTGCTGCTCTTCATGGTGCCTTGGCACCCTATCTACAGGCACAACAGCAGTGGGGATCTGTGCTTTCCCAGAGACGCAACGTCTCATGGCGCTCGGCCGCGGCAGAGCCTCTTGCCGAAAAGGCAAACGTCCGGCTCCTTCTCCCACAAGGAAGGGCCCAGCCCTGAAAGCTCTTGCTGCTCTTCACGGTGCCTTGGCGCCCTATCTACAGGCACAACAGCAGTGGGGATCTGTGCTTTCCCAGAGACGCAACATCTCATGGCGCTCGGCCGCGGCAGAGCCTCTTGCCGAAAAGGCAAACGTTCGGCTCCTTCTCCCACAAAGAAGGGCCCAGCCCTGAAAGCTCTTGCTGCTCTTCACCTACCCTTGGCACCCTATCTACAGGCAGATCAGCACTGGGGATCTGTGCTTTCCCAGCGACGCAACATCTCATGGCGCTCGGCCGCGGCAGAGCCTCTTACCGAAAAGGCAAACGTCCGGCTCCTTCTCCCACAAGGAAGGGCCCAGCCCTGAAAGCTCTTGCTGCTCTTCACCTACCCTTGGCACCCTATCTACCAGCACATCAGCAGTGGGGATCTGTGCTTTCCCAGAGACGCAACATCTCATGGCGCTCGGCCGCGGCAGAGCCTCTTGCCGAAAAGGCAAACGTCCGGCTCCTTGTCCCACAAGGAAGGGCCCAGGCCGGAAAGCTGTTGCTGCTCTTCACCTACCCTTGGCACCCTATCTACAGGCACAACAGCAGTGGGGATCTGTGCTTTCCCAGAGACGCAACGTCTCATGGCGCTCGGCCGCGGCAGAGCCTCTTGCCGAAAAGGCAAACGTCCGGCTCCTTCTCCCACAAGGAAGGGCCCAGCCCTGAAAGCTCTTGCTGCTCTTCACGGTGCCTTGGCGCCCTATCTACAGGCACAACAGCACTGGGGATCTGTGCTTTCCCAGAGACGCAACGTCTCATGGCACTCGGCCGCGGCAGAGCCTCTTGCCGAAAAGGCAAACGTCCGGCTCCTTCTCCCACAAGGAAGGGCCCAGCCCTGAAAGCTCTTGCTGCTCTTCACGGTGCCTTGGCGCCCTATCTACAGGCACAACAGCACTGGGGATCTGTGCTTTCCCAGAGACGCAACATCTCATGGCGCTCGGCCGCGGCAGAGCCTCTTGCCGAAAAGGCAAACGTCCGGCTCCTTCTCCCACAAGGAAGGGCCCAGCCCTGAAAGCTCTTGCTGCTCTTCATGGTGCCTTGGCACCCTATCTACAGGCACATCAGCAGTGGGGATCTGTGCTTTCCCAGAGACGCAAGATGTCATGGCGCTCGGCCGCCGCAGAGCCTCTTGCCGAAAAGGCAAACGTCCGGCTCCTTCTCCCACAAGGAAGGGCCCAGCCCTGAAAGCTCTTGCTGCTCTTCACCTACCCTTGGCACTCTATTTACAGGCACATCAGCAGTGGGGATCTGTGCTTTCCCAGAGACGCAAGATCTCATGGCGCTCGGCCGCGGCAGAGCCTCTTGCCGAAAAGGCAAACGTCCGGCTCCTTCTCCCACAAGGAAGGGCCCAGCCCTGAAAACTCTTGCTGCTCTTCATGGTGCCTTGGCACCCTATCTACAGGCACAACAGCAGTGGGGATCTGTGCTTTCCCAGAGACGCAACGTCTCATGGCGCTCGGCCGCGGCAGAGCCTCTTGCCGAAAAGGCAAACGTCCGGCTCCTTCTCCCACAAGGAAGGGCCCAGCCCTGAAAGCTCTTGCTGCTCTTCACGGTGCCTTGGCGCCCTATCTACAGGCACAACAGCACTGGGGATCTGTGCTTTCCCAGAGACGCAACATCTCATGGCGCTCGGCCGCGGCAGACCCTCTTGCCGAAAAGGCAAACGTTCGGCTCCTTCTCCCACAAAGAAGGGCCCAGCCCTGAAAGCTCTTGCTGCTCTTCACCTACCCTTGGCACCCTATCTACAGGCAGATCAGCACTGGGGATCTGTGCTTTCCCAGCGACGCAACATCTCATGGCGCTCGGCCGCGGCAGAGCCTCTTACCGAAAAGGCAAACGTCCGGCTCCTTCTCCCACAAGGAAGGGCCCAGCCCTGAAAGCTCTTGCTGCTCTTCACCTACCCTTGGCACCCTATCTACCAGCACATCAGCAGTGGGGATCTGTGCTTTCCCAGAGACGCAACATCTCATGGCGCTCGGCCGCGGCAGAGCCTCTTGCCGAAAAGGCAAACGTCCGGCTCCTTGTCCCACAAGGAAGGGCCCAGGCCGGAAAGCTGTTGCTGCTCTTCACCTACCCTTGGCACCCTATCTACAGGCACAACAGCAGTGGGGATCTGTGCTTTCCCAGAGACGCAACGTCTCATGGCGCTCGGCCGCGGCAGAGCCTCTTGCCGAAAAGGCAAACGTCCGGCTCCTTCTCCCACAAGGAAGGGCCCAGCCCTGAAAGCTCTTGCTGCTCTTCACGGTGCCTTGGCGCCCTATCTACAGGCACAACAGCACTGGGGATCTGTGCTTTCCCAGAGACGCAACGTCTCATGGCACTCGGCCGCGGCAGAGCCTCTTGCCGAAAAGGCAAACGTCCGGCTCCTTCTCCCACAAGGAAGGGCCCAGCCCTGAAAGCTCTTGCTGCTCTTCACGGTGCCTTGGCGCCCTATCTACAGGCACAACAGCAGTGGGGATCTGTGCTTTCCCAGAGACGCAACATCTCATGGCGCTCGGCCGCGGCAGAGCCTCTTGCCGAAAAGGCAAACGTCCGGCTCCTTCTCCCACAAGGAAGGGCCCAGCCCTGAAAGCTCTTGCTGCTCTTCATGGTGCCTTGGCACCCTATCTACAGGCACATCAGCAGTGGGGATCTGTGCTTTCCCAGAGACGCAAGATGTCATGGCGCTCGGCCGCCGCAGAGCCTCTTGCCGAAAAGGCAAACGTCCGGCTCCTTCTCCCACAAGGAAGGGCCCAGCCCTGAAAGCTCTTGCTGCTCTTCACCTACCCTTGGCACTCTATTTACAGGCACATCAGCAGTGGGGATCTGTGCTTTCCCAGAGACGCAAGATCTCATGGCGCTCGGCCGCGGCAGAGCCTCTTGCCGAAAAGGCAAACGTCCGGCTCCTTCTCCCACAAGGAAGGGCCCAGCCCTGAAAACTCTTGCTGCTCTTCATGGTGCCTTGGCACCCTATCTACAGGCACAACAGCAGTGGGGATCTGTGCTTTCCCAGAGACGCAACGTCTCATGGCGCTCGGCCGCGGCAGAGCCTCTTGCCGAAAAGGCAAACGTCCGGCTCCTTCTCCCACAAGGAAGGGCCCAGCCCTGAAAGCTCTTGCTGCTCTTCACGGTGCCTTGGCGCCCTATCTACAGGCACAACAGCACTGGGGATCTGTGCTTTCCCAGAGACGCAACATCTCATGGCGCTCGGCCGCGGCAGACCCTCTTGCCGAAAAGGCAAACGTTCGGCTCCTTCTCCCACAAAGAAGGGCCCAGCCCTGAAAGCTCTTGCTGCTCTTCACCTACCCTTGGCACCCTATCTACAGGCAGATCAGCACTGGGGATCTGTGCTTTCCCAGCGACGCAACATCTCATGGCGCTCGGCCGCGGCAGAGCCTCTTACCGAAAAGGCAAACGTCCGGCTCCTTCTCCCACAAGGAAGGGCCCAGCCCTGAAAGCTCTTGCTGCTCTTCACCTACCCTTGGCACCCTATCTACCAGCACATCAGCAGTGGGGATCTGTGCTTTCCCAGAGACGCAACATCTCATGGCGCTCGGCCGCGGCAGAGCCTCTTGCCGAAAAGGCAAACGTCCGGCTCCTTGTCCCACAAAGAAGGACCCAGCCCGGAAAGCTGTTGATGCTCTTCACCTACCCTTGGCACCCTATCTACAGGCACAACAGCAGTGGGGATCTGTGCTTTCCCAGAGACGCAACGTCTCATGGCGCTCGGCCGCGGCAGAGCCTCTTGCCGAAAAGGCAAACGTCCGGCTCCTTCTCCCACAAGGAAGGGCCCAGCCCTGAAAGCTCTTGCTGCTCTTCACGGTGCCTTGGCGCCCTATCTACAGGCACAACAGCACTGGGGATCTGTGCTTTCCCAGAGACGCAACATCTCATGGCGCTCGGCCGCGGCAGAGCCTCTTGCCGAAAAGGCAAACGTCCGGCTCCTTCTCCCACAAGGAAGGGCCCAGCCCTGAAAGCTCTTGCTGCTCTTCACGGTGCCTTGGCGCCCTATCTACAGGCACAACAGCACTGGGGATCTGTGCTTTCCCAGAGACGCAACGTCTCATGGCGCTCGGCCGCAGCAGAGCCTCTTGCCGAAAGGGCAAACGTCCGGCTCCTTCTCCCACAAGGAAGGGCCCAGCCCTGAAAGCTCTTGCTGTTCTTCACCTACCCTTGGTGCCCTATCTACAGGCACAACAGCAGTGGGGATCTGTGCTTTCCCAGAGACGCAACGTCTCATGGCGCTCGGCCGCGGCAGAGCCTCTTGCCGAAAAGGCAAACGTCCGGCTCCTTCTCCCACAAGGAAGGGCCCAGCCCTGAAAGCTCTTGCTACTCTTCATGGTGCCTTGGCACCCTATCTACAGGCACATCAGCAGTGGGGATCTGTGCTTTCCCAGAGACGCAAGATGTCATGGCGCTCGGCCGCCGCAGAGCCTCTTGCCGAAAAGGCAAACGTCCGGCTCCTTCTCCCACAAGGAAGGGCCCAGCCCTGAAAGCTCTTGCTGCTCTTCACCTACCCTTGGCACCCTATTTACAGGCACATCAGCAGTGGGGATCTGTGCTTTCCCAGAGACGCAAGATCTCATGGCGCTCGGCCGCGGCAGAGCCTCTTGCCGAAAAGGCAAACGTCCGGCTCCTTCTCCCACAAGGAAGGGCCCAGCCCTGAAAACTCTTGCTGCTCTTCATGGTGCCTTGGCACCCTATCTACAGGCACAACAGCAGTGGGGATCTGTGCTTTCCCAGAGACGCAACGTCTCATGGCGCTCGGCCGCGGCAGAGCCTCTTGCCGAAAAGGCAAACGTCCGGCTCCTTCTCCCACAAGGAAGGGCCCAGCCCTGAAAGCTCTTGCTGCTCTTCACGGTGCCTTGGCGCCCTATCTACAGGCACAACAGCACTGGGGATCTGTGCTTTCCCAGAGACGCAACATCTCATGGCGCTCGGCCGCGGCAGAGCCTCTTGCCGAAAAGGCAAACGTTCGGCTCCTTCTCCCACAAAGAAGGGCCCAGCCCTGAAAGCTCTTGCTGCTCTTCACCTACCCTTGGCACCCTATCTACAGGCAGATCAGCACTGGGGATCTGTGCTTTCCCAGCGACGCAACATCTCATGGCGCTCGGCCGCGGCAGAGCCTCTTACCGAAAAGGCAAACGTCCGGCTCCTTCTCCCACAAGGAAGGGCCCAGCCCTGAAAGCTCTTGCTGCTCTTCACCTACCCTTGGCACCCTATCTACCAGCACATCAGCAGTGGGGATCTGTGCTTTCCCAGAGACGCAACATCTCATGGCGCTCGGCCGCGGCAGAGCCTCTTGCCGAAAAGGCAAACGTCCGGCTCCTTGTCCCACAAGGAAGGGCCCAGGCCGGAAAGCTGTTGCTGCTCTTCACCTACCCTTGGCACCCTATCTACAGGCACAACAGCAGTGGGGATCTGTGCTTTCCCAGAGACGCAACGTCTCATGGCGCTCGGCCGCGGGCAGAGCCTCTTGCCGAAAAGGCAAACGTCCGGCTCCTTCTCCCACAAGGAAGGGCCCAGCCCTGAAAGCTCTTGCTGCTCTTCACGGTGCCTTGGCGCCCTATCTACAGGCACAACAGCACTGGGGATCTGTGCTTTCCCAGAGACGCAACGTCTCATGGCACTCGGCCGCGGCAGAGCCTCTTGCCGAAAAGGCAAACGTCCGGCTCCTTCTCCCACAAGGAAGGGCCCAGCCCTGAAAGCTCTTGCTGCTCTTCACGGTGCCTTGGCGCCCTATCTACAGGCACAACAGCACTGGGGATCTGTGCTTTCCCAGAGACGCAACATCTCATGGCGCTCGGCCGCGGCAGAGCCTCTTGCCGAAAAGGCAAACGTCCGGCTCCTTCTCCCACAAGGAAGGGCCCAGCCCTGAAAGCTCTTGCTGCTCTTCACCTACCCTTGGCACCCTATCTACAGGCACAACAGCACTGGGGATCTGTGCTTTCCCAGCGACGCAAGATCTGATGGCGCTCGGCCGCGGCAGAGCCTCTTGCCGAAAAGGCAAACGTCCGGCTCCTACTCCGACAAGGAAGAGCACAGCCCTGAAAGCTCTTGCTGCTCTTCACCTACCCTTGGCACCCTATCTACAGGCACAACAGCAGTGGGGATCTGTGCTTTCCCAGAGACGCAAGATCTCATGGCGCTCGGCCGCGGCAGAGCCTCTTGCCGAAAAGGCAAACGTCCGGCTCCTTCTCCCACAAGGAAGGGCCCAGTCCTGAAAGCTCTTGCTGCTCTTCACGGTGCCTTGGCGCCCTATCTACAGGCACAACAGCAGTGGGGATCTGTGCTTTCCCAGATACGCAACGTCTCATGGCGCTCGGCCGCGGCAGAGCCTCTTGCCGAAAAGGCAAACGTCCGGCTCCTTCTCCCACAAGGAAGGGCCCAGCCCTGAAAGCTCTTGCTGCTCTTCACGGTGCCTTGGCGCCCTATCTACAGGCACAACAGCAGTGGGGATCTGTGCTTTCCCAGCGACGCAAGATCTGATGGCGCTCGGCCGCGGCAGAGCCTCTTGCCGAAAAGGCAAACGTCCGGCTCCTACTCCGACAAGGAAGAGCACAGCCCTGAAAGCTCTTGCTGCTCTTCACGGTGCCTTGGCACCCTATCTACAGGCACAACAGCAGTGGGGATCTGTGCTTTCCCAGAGACGCAACATCTCATGGCGCTCGGCCGCGGCAGAGCCTCTTGCCGAAAAGGCAAACGTCCGGCTCGTTCTCCCACAAAGAAGGGCCCAGCCCTGAAAGCTCTTGCTGCTCTTCACGGTGCCTTGGCGCCCTATCTACAGGCACAACAGCAGTGGGGATCTGTGCTTTCCCAGAGACGCAACGTCTCATGGCGCTCGGCCGCGGCAGAGCCTCTTGCCGAAAAGGCAAACGTCCGGCTCCTTCTCCCACAAGGAAGGGCCCAGCCCTGAAAGCTCTTGCTGCTCTTCACGGTGCCTTGGCGCCCTATCTACAGGCACAACAGCACTGGGGATCTGTGCTTTCCCAGCGACGCAAGATCTGATGGCGCTCGGCCGCGGCAGAGCCTCTTGCCGAAAAGGCAAACGTCCGGCTCCTACTCCGACAAGGAAGAGCACAGCCCTGAAAGCTCTTGCTGCTCTTCACCTACCCTTGGCACCCTATCTACAGGCACAACAGCAGTGGGGATCTGTGCTTTCCCAGAGACGCAACATCTCATGGCGCTCGGCCGCGGCAGAGCCTCTTGCCGAAAAGGCAAACGTCCGGCTCGTTCTCCCACAAAGAAGGGCCCACCCCTGAAAGCTCTTGCTGCTCTTCACGGTGCCTTGGCGCCCTATCTACAGGCACAACAGCAGTGGGGATCTGTGCTTTCCCAGAGACGCAACGTCTCATGGCGCTCGGCCGCGGCAGAGCCTCTTGCCGAAAAGGCAAACGTCCGGCTCCTTCTCCCACAAGGAAGGGCCCAGCCCTGAAAGATCTTGCTGCTCTTCACCTACCCTTGGCGCCCTATCTACAGGCACAACAGCACTGGGGATCTGTGCTTTCCCAGCGACGCAAGATCTGATGGCGCTCGGCCGCGGCAGAGCCTCTTGCCGAAAAGGCAAACGTCCGGCTCCTTCTCCCACAAGGAAGGGCCCAGCCCTGAAAGCTCTTGCTGCTCTTCACCTACCCTTGGCACCCTATCTACAGGCACAACAGCAGTGGGGATCTGTGCTTTCCCAGAGAAGCAACATCTCATGGCGCTCGGCCGCGGCAGAGCCTCTTGCCGAAAAGGCAAACGTCCGGCTCCTTCTCCCACAAGGAAGGGCCCAGCCCTGAAAACTCTTGCTGCTCTTCATGGTGCCTTGGCACCCTATCTACAGGCACAACAGCAGTGGGGATCTGTGCTTTCCCAGAGACGCAACGTCTCATGGCGCTCGGCCGCGGCAGAGCCTCTTGCCGAAAAGGCAAACGTCCGGCTCCTTCTCCCACAAGGAAGGGCCCAGCCCTGAAAGCTCTTGCTGCTCTTCACGGTGCCTTGGCGCCCTATCTACAGGCACAACAGCACTGGGGATCTGTGCTTTCCCAGAGACGCAACATCTCATGGCGCTCGGCCGCGGCAGAGCCTCTTGCCGAAAAGGCAAACGTCCGGCTCCTTCTCCCACAAGGAAGGGCCCAGCCCTGAAAGCTCTTGCTGCTCTTCACCTACCCTTGGCGCCCTATCTACAGGCACAACAGCACTGGGGATCTGTGCTTTCCCAGCGACGCAAGATCTGATGGCGCTCGGCCGCGGCAGAGCCTCTTGCCGAAAAGGCAAACGTCCGGCTCCTTCTCCCACAAGGAAGGGCCCAGCCCTGAAAGCTCTTGCTGCTCTTCACCTACCCTTGGCACCCTATTTACAGGCACATCAGCAGTGGGGATCTGTGCTTTCCCAGAGACGCAAGATCTCATGGCGCTCGGCCGCGGCAGAGCCTCTTGCCAAAAAGGCAAACGTCCGGCTCCTTCTCCCACAAGGAAGGGCCCAGCCCTGAAAGCTCTTGCTGCTCTTCACGGTGCCTTGGCGCCCTATCTACAGGCACAACAGCAGTGGGGATCTGTGCTTTCCCAGAGACGCAACGTCTCATGGCGCTCGGCCGCGGCAGAGCCTCTTGCCGAAAAGGCAAACGTCCGGCTCCTTCTCCCACAAGGAAGGGCCCAGCCCTGAAAGCTCTTGCTGCTATTCACGGTGCCTTGGCGCCCTATCTACAGGCACAACAGCAGTGGGGATCTGTGCTTTCCCAGAGACGCAAAATCTCATGTCGCTTGGCAGCGGCAGAGCCTCTTGCCGAAAAGGCAAACGTCCGGCTCCTTCTCCCACAAGGAAGGGCCCAGCCCTGAAAGCTCTTGCTGCTCTTCACCTACCCTTGGCACCCTATCTACAGGCACAACAGCACTGGGGATCTGTGCTTTCCCAGAGACGCAACATCTCATGGCGCTCGGCCGCGGCAGAGCCTCTTGCCGAAAAGGCAAACGTCCGGCTCCTTCTCCCACAAGGAAGGGCCCAGCCCTGAAAGCTCTTGCTGCTCTTCACGGTGCCTTGGCACCCTATCTACAGGCACAACAGCACTGGGGATCTGTGCTTTCCCAGAGACGCAAAATCTCATGGCGCTCGGCCGCGGCAGAGCCTCTTGCCGAAAGGGCAAACGTCCGGCTCCTTCTCCCACAAGGAAGGGCCCAGCCCTGAAAGCTCTTGCTGCTCTTCACCTACCCTTGGCACCCTATTTACAGGCACATCAGCAGTGGGGATCTGTGCTTTCCCAGAGACGCAAGATCTCATGGCGCTCGGCCGCGGCAGAGCCTCTTGCCGAAAAGGCAAACGTCCGGCTCCTTCTCCCACAAGGAAGGGCCCAGCCCTGAAAACTCTTGCTGCTCTTCATGGTGCCTTGGCACCCTATCTACAGGCACAACAGCAGTGGGGATCTGTGCTTTCCCAGAGACGCAACGTCTCATGGCGCTCGGCCGCGGCAGAGCCTCTTGCCGAAAAGGCAAACGTCCGGCTCCTTCTCCCACAAGGAAGGGCCCAGCCCTGAAAGCTCTTGCTGCTCTTCACGGTGCCTTGGCGCCCTATCTACAGGCACAACAGCACTGGGGATCTGTGCTTTCCCAGAGACGCAACGTCTCATGGCGCTCGGCCGCGGCAGAGCCTCTTGCCGAAAAGGCAAACGTTCGGCTCCTTCTCCCACAAAGAAGGGCCCAGCCCTGAAAGCTCTTGCTGCTCTTCACCTACCCTTGGCACCCTATCTACAGGCAGATCAGCACTGGGGATCTGTGCTTTCCCAGCGACGCAACATCTCATGGCGCTCGGCCGCGGCAGAGCCTCTTACCGAAAAGGCAAACGTCCGGCTCCTTCTCCCACAAGGAAGGGCCCAGCCCTGAAAGCTCTTGCTGCTCTTCACCTACCCTTGGCACCCTATCTACCAGCACATCAGCAGTGGGGATCTGTGCTTTCCCAGAGACGCAACATCTCATGGCGCTCGGCCGCGGCAGAGCCTCTTGCCGAAAAGGCAAACGTCCGGCTCCTTGTCCCACAAAGAAGGACCCAGCCCGGAAAGCTGTTGATGCTCTTCACCTACCCTTGGCACCCTATCTACAGGCACAACAGCAGTGGGGATCTGTTCTTTCCCAGAGACGCAACGTCTCATGGCGCTCGGCCGCGGCAGAGCCTCTTGCCGAAAAGGCAAACGTCCGGCTCCTTCTCCCACAAGGAAGGGCCCAGCCCTGAAAGCTCTTGCTGCTCTTCACCTACACTTGGTGCCCTATTTACAGGCACATCAGCAGTGGGGATCTGTGCTTTCCCAGAGACGCAACGTCTCATGGCACTCGGCCGCGGCAGAGCCTCTTGCCGAAAAGGCAAACGTCCGGCTCCTTCTCCCACAAGGAAGGGCCCAGCCCTGAAAGCTCTTGCTGCTCTTCACGGTGCCTTGGCGCCCTATCTACAGGCACAACAGCACTGGGGATCTGTGCTTTCCCAGCGACGCAAGATCTGATGGCGCTCGGCCGCGGCAGAGCCTCTTGCCGAAAAGGCAAACGTCCGGCTCCTTCTCCCACAAGGAAGGGCCCAGCCCTGAAAGCTCTTGCTGCTCTTCACCTACCCTTGGCACCCTATCTACAGGCACAACAGCACTGGGGATCTGTGCTTTCCCAGCGACGCAAGATCTGATGGCGCTCGGCCGCGGCAGAGCCTCTTGCCGAAAAGGCAAACGTCCGGCTCCTACTCCGACAAGGAAGAGCACAGCCCTGAAAGCTCTTGCTGCTCTTCACCTACCCTTGGCACCCTATCTACAGGCACAACAGCACTGGGGATCTGTGCTTTCCCAGAGACGCAAGATCTCATGGCGCTCGGCCGCGGCAGAGCCTCTTGCCGAAAAGGCAAACGTCCGGCTCCTTCTCCCACAAGGAAGGGCCCAGTCCTGAAAGCTCTTGCTGCTCTTCATGGTGCCTTGGCGCCCTATCTACAGGCACAACAGCAGTGGGGATCTGTGCTTTCCCAGATACGCAACGTCTCATGGCGCTCGGCCGCGGCAGAGCCTCTTGCCGAAAAGGCAAACGTCCGGCTCCTTCTCCCACAAGGAAGGGCCCAGCCCTTAAAGCTCTTGCTGCTCTTCACGGTGCCTTGGCGCCCTATCTACAGGCACAACAGCAGTGGGGATCTGTGCTTTCCCAGAGACGCAACATCTCATGGCACTCGGCTGCGGCAGAGCCTCTTGCCGAAAGGGCAAACGTCCGGCTCCTTCTCCCACAAGGAAGGGCCCAGCCCTGAAAGCTCTTGCTGCTCTTCACCTACCCTTGGTGCCCTATCTACAGGCACAACAGCAGTGGGGATCTGTGCTTTCCCAGAGACGCAACGTCTCATGGCGCTCGGCCGCGGCAGAGCCTCTTGCCGAAAAGGCAAACGTCCGGCTCCTTCTCCCACAAGGAAGGGCCCAGCCCTGAAAGCTCTTGCTGCTCTTCACGGTGCCTTGGCGCCCTATCTACAGGCACAACAGCAGTGGGGATCTGTGCTTTCCCAGAGACGCAACGTCTCATGGCGCTCGGCCGCGGCAGAGCCTCTTGCCGAAAAGGCAAACGTCCAGCTCCTTCTCCCACAAGGAAGGGCCCAGCCCTGAAAGCTCTTGCTGCTCTTCACGGTGCCTTGGCGCCCTATCTACAGGCACAACAGCACTGGGGATCTGTGCTTTCCCAGCGACGCAAGATCTGATGGCGCTCGGCCGCGGCAGAGCCTCTTGCCGAAAAGGCAAACGTCCGGCTCCTACTCCGACAAGGAAGAGCACAGCCCTGAAAGCTCTTGCTGCTCTTCACGGTGCCTTGGTGCCCTATCTACAGGCACAACAGCAGTGGGGATCTGTGCTTTCCCAGAGACGCAACATCTCATGGCGCTCGGCCGCGGCAGAGCCTCTTGCCGGAAAAGGCAAACGTCGGCTCGTTCTCCCCCACAAAGAAGGGCCCACCCCTGAAAGCTCTTGCTGCTCTTCACGGTACCTTGGCGCCCTATCTACAGGCACAACAGCAGTGGGGATCTGTGCTTTCCCAGAGACGCAACATCTCATGGCGCTCGGCCGCGGCAAGAGCCTCTTGCCGAAAAGGCAAACGTCCGGCTCCTTCTCCCACAAGGAAGGGCCCAGCCCTGAAAGATCTTGCTGCTCTTCACCTACCCTTGGCGCCCTATCTACAGGCACAACAGCACTGGGGATCTGTGCTTTCCCCAGCGACGCAAGATCTGATGGCGCTCGGGCCGCGGCAGAGCCTCTTGCCGAAAAGGCAAACGTCCGGCTCCTTCTCCCACAAGGAAGGGCCCAGCCCTGAAAACTCTTGCTGCTCTTCATGGTGCCTTGGCACCCTATCTACAGGCACAACAGCAGTGGGGATCTGTGCTTTCCCAGAGACGCAACATCTCATGGCGCTCGGCCGCGGCAGAGCCTCTTGCCGAAAAGGCAAACGTCCGGCTCCTTCTCCCACAAGGAAGGGCCCAGCCCTGAAAGCTCTTGCTGCTCTTCACGGTGCCTTGGCGCCCTATCTACAGGCACAACAGCACTGGGGATCTGTGCTTTCCCAGAGACGCAAACATCTCATGGCGCTCGGCCGCGGCAGAGCCTCTTGCCGAAAAGGCAAACGTCCGGCTCCTTCTCCCACAAGGAAGGGCCCAGCCCTGAAAGCTCTTGCTGCTCTTCACGGTGCCTTGGCGCCCTATCTACAGGCACAACAGCAGTGGGGATCTGTGCTTTCCCAGAGACGCAAGATCTCATGGCGCTCGGCCGCGGCAGAGCCTCTTGCCGAAAAGGCAAACGTCCGGCTCCTTCTCCCACAAGGAAGGGCCCAGCCCTGAAAGCTCTTGCTGCTCTTCACCTACCCTTGGCACCCTATTTACAGGCACATCAGCAGTGGGGATCTGTGCTTTCCCAGAGACGCAAGATCTCATGGCGCTCGGCCGCGGCAGAGCCTCTTGCCGAAAAGGCAAACGTCCGGCTCCTTCTCCCACAAGGAAGGGCCCAGCCCTGAAAGCTCTTGCTGCTCTTCACGGTGCCTTGGCGCCCTATCTACAGGCACAACAGCACTGGGGATCTGTGCTTTCCCAGAGACGCAACGTCTCATGGCGCTCGGCCGCGGCAGAGCCTCTTGCCGAAAAGGCAAACGTCCGGCTCCTTCTCCCACAAGGAAGGGCCCAGCCCTGAAAGCTCTTGCTGCTCTTCACGGTGCCTTGGCGCCCTATCTACAGGCACAACAGCAGTGGGGATCTGTGCTTTCCCAGAGACGCAACATCTCATGGCGCTCGGCCGCGGCAGAGCCTCTTGCCGAAAAGGCAAACGTCCGGCTCCTTCTCCCACAAGGAAGGGCCCAGCCCTGAAAGCTCTTGCTGCTCTTCACCTACCCTTGGCACCCTATCTACAGGCACAACAGCAGTGGGGATCTGTGCTTTCCCAGAGACGCAACATCTCATGGCGCTCGGCCGCGGCAGAGCCTCTTGCCGAAAAGGCAAACGTCCGGCTCCTTCTCCCACAAGGAAGGGCCCAGCCCTGAAAGCTCTTGCTGCTCTTCACGGTGCCTTGGCGCCCTATCTACAGGCACAACAGCACTGGGGATCTGTGCTTTCCCAGAGACGCAACGTCTCATGGCGCTCGGCCGCGGCAGAGCCTCTTGCCGAAAGGGCAAACGTCCGGCTCCTTCTCCCACAAGGAAGGGCCCAGCCCTGAAAGCTCTTGCTGTTCTTCACCTACCCTTGGTGCCCTATCTACAGGCACAACAGCAGTGGGGATCTGTGCTTTCCCAGAGACGCAACGTCTCATGGCGCTCGGCCCGCGGCAGAGCCTCTTGCCGAAAAGGCAAACGTCCGGCTCCTTCTCCCACAAGGAAGGGCCCAGCCCTGAAAGCTCTTGCTGCTCTTCATGGTGCCTTGGCACCCTATCTACAGGCACATCAGCAGTGGGGATCTGTGCTTTCCCAGAGACGCAAGATGTCATGGCGCTCGGCCGCCGCAGAGCCTCTTGCCGAAAAGGCAAACGTCCGGCTCCTTCTCCCACAAGGAAGGGCCCAGCCCTGAAAGCTCTTGCTGCTCTTCACCTACCCTTGGCACCCTATTTACAGGCACATCAGCAGTGGGGATCTGTGCTTTCCCAGAGACGCAAGATCTCATGGCGCTCGGCCGCGGCAGAGCCTCTTGCCGAAAAGGCAAACGTCCGGCTCCTTCTCCCACAAGGAAGGGCCCAGCCCTGAAAGCTCTTGCTGCTCTTCACCTACCCTTGGCACCCTATCTACCAGCACATCAGCAGTGGGGATCTGTGCTTTCCCAGAGACGCAACATCTCATGGCGCTCGGCCGCGGCAGAGCCTCTTGCCGAAAAGGCAAACGTCCGGCTCCTTGTCCCACAAAGAAGGACCCAGCCCGGAAAGCTGTTGATGCTCTTCACCTACCCTTGGCACCCTATCTACAGGCACAACAGCAGTGGGGATCTGTGCTTTCCCAGAGACGCAACGTCTCATGGCGCTCGGCCGCGGCAGAGCCTCTTGCCGAAAAGGCAAACGTCCGGCTCCTTCTCCCACAAGGAAGGGCCCAGCCCTGAAAGCTCTTGCTGCTCTTCACGGTGCCTTGGCGCCCTATCTACAGGCACAACAGCACTGGGGATCTGTGCTTTCCCAGAGACGCAACGTCTCATGGCACTCGGCCGCGGCAGAGCCTCTTGCCGAAAAGGCAAACGTCCGGCTCCTTCTCCCACAAGGAAGGGCCCAGCCCTGAAAGCTCTTGCTGCTCTTCACGGTGCCTTGGCGCCCTATCTACAGGCACAACAGCACTGGGGATCTGTGCTTTCCCAGAGACGCAACATCTCATGGCGCTCGGCCGCGGCAGAGCCTCTTGCCGAAAAGGCAAACGTCCGGCTCCTTCTCCCAAAAGGAAGGGCCCAGCCCTGAAAGCTCTTGCTGCTCTTCACCTACCCTTGGCACCCTATCTACAGGCACAACAGCACTGGGGATCTGTGCTTTCCCAGCGACGCAAGATCTGATGGCGCTCGGCCGCGGCAGAGCCTCTTGCCGAAAAGGCAAACGTCCGGCTCCTACTCCGACAAGGAAGAGCACAGCCCTGAAAGCTGTTGCTGCTCTTCACCTACCCTTGGCACCCTATCTACAGGCACAACAGCAGTGGGGATCTGTGCTTTCCCAGAGACGCAAGATCTCATGGCGCTCGGCCGCGGCAGAGCCTCTTGCCGAAAAGGCAAACGTCCGGCTCCTTCTCCCACAAGGAAGGGCCCAGCCCTGAAAGCTCTTGCTGCTCTTCACGGTGCCTTGGTGCCCTATCTACAGGCACAACAGCAGTGGGGATCTGTGCTTTCCCAGATACGCAACGTCTCATGGCGCTCGGCCGCGGCAGAGCCTCTTGCCGAAAAGGCAAACGTCCGGCTCCTTCTCCCACAAGGAAGGACCCAGCCCGGAAAGCTGTTGCTGCTCTTCACCTACCCTTGGCACCCTATCTACAGGCACAACAGCAGTGGGGATCTGTGCTTTCCCAGAGACGCAACGTCTCATGGCGCTCGGCCGCGGCAAAGCCTCTTGCCGAAAAGGCAAACGTCCGGCTCCTTCTCCCACAAGGAAGGGCCCAGCCCTGAAAGCTCTTGCTGCTCTTCACGGTGCCTTGGTGCCCTATCTACAGGCACAACAGCAGTGGGGATCTGTGCTTTCCCAGAGACGCAACGTCTCATGGCGCTCGGCCGCGGCAGAGCCTCTTGCCGAAAAGGCAAACATCCGGCTCCTTCTCCCACAAGGAAGGGCCCAGCCCTGAAAGCTCTTGCTGCTCTTCACGGTGCCTTGGTGCCCTATCTACAGGCACAACAGCAGTGGGGATCTGTGCTTTCCCAGAGAAGCAACATCTCATGGCGCTCGGCCGCGGCAGAGCCTCTTGCCGAAAAGGCAAACGTCTGGCTCCTTCTCCCACAAGGAAGGGCCCAGCCCTGAAAGCTCTTGCTGCTCTTCACGGTGCCTTGGCGCCCTATCTACAGGCACAACAGCAGTGGGGATCTTTGCTTTCCCAGAGACGCAACATCTCATGGCACTCGGCCGCGGCAGAGCCTCTTACCAAAAGGGCAAACGTCCGGCTCCTTCTCCCACAAGGAAGGGCCTAGCCCTGAAAGCTCTTGCTGCTCTTCACGGTGCCTTGGCGCCCTATCTACAGGCACAACAGCACTGGGGATCTGTGCTTTCCCAGAGACGCAACATCTCATGGCGCTCGGCCGCGGCAGAGCCTCTTGCCGAAAAGGCAAACGTCCGGCTCCTTCTCCCACAAGGAAGGGCCCAGCCCTGAAAGCTCTTGCTGCTCTTCACCTACCTTTGGCACCCTATCTACAGGCACAACAGCAGTGGGGATCTGTGCTTTCCCAGAGACGCAACGTCTCATGGCGCTCGGCCGCGGCAGAGCCTCTTGCCGAAAAGGCAAACGTCCGGCTACTTCTCCCACAAGGAAGGGCCCAGCCCTGAAAGCTCTTGCTGCTCTTCACGGTGCCTTGGCGCCCTATCTACAGGCACAACAGCACTGGGGATCTGTGCTTTCCCAGAGACGCAACGTCTCATGGCGCTCGGCCGCGGCAGAGCCTCTTGCCGAAAAGGCAAACGTCCGGCTCCTTCTCCCACAAGGAAGGGCCCAGCCCTGAAAGCTCTTGCTGCTCTTCACCTACCCTTGGCGCCCTATCTACAGGCACAACAGCACTGGGGATCTGTGCTTTCCCAGAGACGCAACATCTCATGGCGCTCGGCCGCGGCAGAGCCTCTTGCCGAAAAGGCAAACGTCCGGCTCCTACTCCGACAAGGAAGAGCACAGCCCTGAAAGCTCTTGCTGCTCTTCACCTACCCTTGGCACCCTATCTACAGGCACAACAGCAGTGGGGATCTGTGCTTTCCCAGAGACGCAACATCTCATGGCGCTCGGCCGCAGCAGAGCCTCTTGCCGAAAAGGCAAACGTCCGGCTCCTTCTCCCACAAGGAAGGGCCCAGTCCTGAAAGCTCTTGCTGCTCTTCACGGTGCCTTGGTGCCCTATCTACAGGCACAACAGCAGTGGGGATCTGTGCTTTCCCAGAGACGCAACGTCTCATGGCGCTCGGCCGCGGCAGAGCCTCTTGCCGAAAAGGCAAACGTCCGGCTCCTTCTCCCACAAGGAAGGGCCCAGCCCTGAAAGCTCTTGCTGATCTTCACGGTGCCTTGTTGCCCTATCTACAGGCACAACAGCACTGGGGATCTGTGCTTTCCCAGAGAAGCAACATCTCATGACGCTCGGCCGCGGCAGAGCCTCTTGCTGAAAAGGCAAACGTCTGGCTCCTTCTCCCACAAGGAAGGGCCCAGCCCTGAAAGCTCTTGCTGCTCTTCACGGTGCCTTGGCGCCCTATCTACAGGCACAACAGCAGTGGGGATCTGTGCTTTCCCAGAGACGCAACATCTCATGGCACTCGGCCGCGGCAGAGCCTCTTGCCGAAAGGGCAAACGTCCGGCTGCTTCTCCCACAAGGAAGGGCCCAGCCCTGAAAGCTCTTGCTGCTCTTCACCTACCCTTGGTGCCCTATCTACAGGCACAACAGCAGTGGGGATCTGTGCTTTCCCAGAGACGCAACGTCTCATGGCGCTCGGCCGCGGCAGAGCCTCTTGCCGAAAAGGCAAACGTCCGGCTCCTTCTCCCACAAGGAAGGGCCCAGCCCTGAAAGCTCTTGCTGCTCTTCACGGTGCCTTGGCGCCCTATCTACAGGCACAACAGCACTGGGGATCTGTGCTTTCCCAGCGACGCAGGATCTGATGGCGTTCGGCCGCGGCAGAGCCTCTTGCCGAAAAGGCAAACGTCCGGCTCCTACTCCGACAAGGAAGAGCACAGCCCTTAAAGCTCTTGCTGCTCTTCACCTACCCTTGGCACCCTATCTACAGGCACAACAGCAGTGGGGATCTGTGCTTTCCCAGAGACGCAACATCTCATGGCACTCGGCCGCGGCAGAGCCTCTTGCCGAAAGGGCAAACGTCCGGCTCCTTCTCCCACAAGGAAGGACCCAGCCCTGAAAGCTCTTGCTGCTCTTCACGGTGCCTTGGCGCCCTATCTACAGGCACAACAGCAGTGGGGATCTGTGCTTTCCCAGAGACGCAACGTCTCATGGCGCTCGGCCGCGGCAGAGCCTCTTGCCGAAAAGGCAAACGTCCGGCTCCTTCTCCCACAAGGAAGGGCCCAGCCCTGAAAGCTCTTGCTGCTCTTCACGGTGCCTTGGCGCCCTATCTACAGGCACAACAGCACTGGGGATCTGTGCTTTCCCAGCGACGCAAGATCTGATGGCGCTCGGCCGCGGCAGAGCCTCTTGCCGAAAAGGCAAACGTCCGGCTCCTACTCCGACAAGGAAGAGCACAGCCCTGAAAGCTCTTGCTGCTCTTCACCTACCCTTGGCACCCTATCTACAGGCACAACAGCAGTGGGGATCTGTGCTTTCCCAGAGACGCAACATCTCATGGCGCTCGGCCGCGGCAGAGCCTCTTGCCGAAAAGGCAAACGTCCGGCTCCTTCTCCCACAAGGAAGGACCCAGCCCGGAAAGCTGTTGCTGCTCTTCACCTACCCTTGGCACCCTATCTACAGGCACAACAGCACTGGGGATCTGTGCTTTCCCAGAGACGCAGCGTCTCAAGGCGCTCGGCCGCGGCAGAGCCTCTTGCCGAAAAGGCAAACGTCCGGCTCCTTCTCCCACAAGGAAGGGCCCAGTCCTGAAAGCTCTTGCTGCTCTTCACGGTGCCTTGGCGCCCTATCTACAGGCACAACAGCACTGGGGATCTGTGCTTTCCCAGAGACGCAACGTCTCATGGCGCTCGGCCGCGGCAGAGCCTCTTGCCGAAAAGGCAAACGTCCGGCTCCTTCTCCCACAAGGAAGGGCCCAGCCCTGAAAGCTCTTGCTGCTCTTCACGGTGCCTTGGCGCCCTATCTACAGGCACAACAGCAGTGGGGATCTGTGCTTTCCCAGAGACGCAACATCTCATGGCGCTCGGCCGCGGCAGAGCCTCTTGCCGAAAAGGCAAACGTCCGGCTCCTACTCCGACAAGGAAGAGCACAGCCCTGAAAGCTCTTGCTGCTCTTCACCTACCCTTGGCACCCTATCTACAGGCACAACAGCAGTGGGGATCTGTGCTTTCCCAGAGACGCAACATCTCATGGCGCTCGGCCCGCAGCAGAGCCTCTTGCCGAAAAGGCAAACGTCCGGCTCCTTCTCCCACAAGGAAGGGCCCAGTCCTGAAAGCTCTTGCTGCTCTTCACGGTGCCTTGGTGCCCTATCTACAGGCACAACAGCAGTGGGGATCTGTGCTTTCCCAGAGACGCAACGTCTCATGGCGCTCGGCCGCGGCAGAGCCTCTTGCCGAAAAGGCAAACGTCCGGCTCCTTCTCCCACAAGGAAGGGCCCAGCCCTGAAAGCTCTTGCTGATCTTCACGGTGCCTTGTTGCCCTATCTACAGGCACAACAGCACTGGGGATCTGTGCTTTCCCAGAGAAGCAACATCTCATGACGCTCGGCCGCGGCA
Source organism: Harpia harpyja (assembly GCF_026419915.1). Lineage (NCBI taxonomy): Eukaryota > Metazoa > Chordata > Aves > Accipitriformes > Accipitridae > Harpia > Harpia harpyja. The sequence continues at coordinate 9,549,789 of NC_068955.1, read as the reverse complement.
GAGCCTCTTGCCGAAAAGGCAAACGTCTGGCTCCTTCTCCCACAAGGAAGGGCCCAGCCCTGAAAGCTCTTGCTGCTCTTCACGGTGCCTTGGCGCCCTATCTACAGGCACAACAGCAGTGGGGATCTGTGCTTTCCCAGAGACGCAACATCTCATGGCACTCGGCCGCGGCAGAGCCTCTTGCCGAAAGGGCAAACGTCCGGCTGCTTCTCCCACAAGGAAGGGCCCAGCCCTGAAAGCTCTTGCTGCTCTTCACCTACCCTTGGTGCCCTATCTACAGGCACAACAGCAGTGGGGATCTGTGCTTTCCCAGAGACGCAACGTCTCATGGCGCTCGGCCGCGGCAGAGCCTCTTGCCCGAAAAGGCAAACGTCCGGCTCCTTCTCCCACAAGGAAGGGCCCAGCCCTGAAAGCTCTTGCTGCTCTTCACGGTGCCTTGGCGCCCTATCTACAGGCACAACAGCACTGGGGATCTGTGCTTTCCCAGCGACGCAGGATCTGATGGCGTTCGGCCGCGGCAGAGCCTCTTGCCGAAAAGGCAAACGTCCGGCTCCTACTCCGACAAGGAAGAGCACAGCCCTTAAAGCTCTTGCTGCTCTTCACCTACCCTTGGCACCCTATCTACAGGCACAACAGCAGTGGGGATCTGTGCTTTCCCAGAGACGCAACATCTCATGGCACTCGGCCGCGGCAGAGCCTCTTGCCGAAAGGGCAAACGTCCGGCTCCTTCTCCCACAAGGAAGGGCCCAGCCCTGAAAGCTCTTGCTGCTCTTCACGGTGCCTTGGCGCCCTATCTACAGGCACAACAGCAGTGGGGATCTGTGCTTTCCCAGAGACGCAACGTCTCATGGCGCTCGGCCGCGGCAGAGCCTCTTGCCGAAAAGGCAAACGTCCGGCTCCTTCTCCCACAAGGAAGGGCCCAGCCCTGAAAGCTCTTGCTGCTCTTCACGGTGCCTTGGCGCCCTATCTACAGGCACAACAGCACTGGGGATCTGTGCTTTCCCAGCGACGCAAGATCTGATGGCGCTCGGCCGCGGCAGAGCCTCTTGCCGAAAACGGCTCCTACTCCGACAAGGAAGAGCACAGCCCTGAAAGCTCTTGCTGCTCTTCACCTACCCTTGGCACCCTATCTACAGGCACAACAGCAGTGGGGATCTGTGCTTTCCCAGAGACGCAACATCTCATGGCGCTCGGCCGCGGCAGAGCCTCTTGCCGAAAAGGCAAACGTCCGGCTCCTTCTCCCACAAGGAAGGACCCAGCCCGGAAAGCTGTTGCTGCTCTTCACCTACCCTTGGCACCCTATCTACAGGCACAACAGCACTGGGGATCTGTGCTTTCCCAGAGACGCAGCGTCTCAAGGCGCTCGGCCCGCGGGCAGAGCCTCTTGCCGAAAAGGCAAACGTCCGGCTCCTTCTCCCACAAGGAAGGGGCCCAGTCCTGAAAGCTCTTGCTGCTCTTCACGGTGCCTTGGCGCCCTATCTACAGGCACAACAGCACTGGGGATCTGTGCTTTCCCAGAGACGCAACGTCTCATGGCGCTCGGCCGCGGCAGAGCCTCTTGCCGAAAAGGCAAACGTCCGGCTCCTTCTCCCACAAGGAAGGGCCCAGCCCTGAAAGCTCTTGCTGCTCTTCACGGTGCCTTGGCGCCCTATCTACAGGCACAACAGCAGTGGGGATCTGTGCTTTCCCAGAGACGCAACATCTCATGGCACTCGGCCGCGGCAGAGCCTCTTGCCGAAAGGGCAAACGTCCGGCTCCTTCTCCCACAAGGAAGGGGCCTAGCCCTGAAAGCTCTTGCTGCTCTTCACGGTGCCTTGGCGCCCTATCTACAGGCACAACAGCAGTGGGGATCTGTGCTTTCCCAGAGACGCAACATCTCATGGCGCTCGGCCGCGGCAGAGCCTCTTGCCGAAAAGGCAAACGTCCGGCTCCTTCTCCCACAAGGAAGGGCCCAGCCCTGAAAGCTCTTGCTGCTCTTCACCTACCCTTGGCACCCTATCTACAGGCACAACAGCAGTGGGGATCTGTGCTTTCCCAGAGACGCAACATCTCATGGCGCTCGGCCGCGGCAGAGCCTCTTGCCGAAAAGGCAAACGTCCGGCTCCTTCTCCCACAAGGAAGGGCCCAGTCCTGAAAGCTCTTGCTGCTCTTCACGGTGCCTTGGCGCCCTATCTACAGGCACAACAGCACTGGGGATCTGTGCTTTCCCAGAGACGCAACGTCTCATGGCGCTCGGCCGCGGCAGAGCCTCTTGCCGAAAAGGCAAACCTCCGGCTCCTTCTCCCACAAGGAAGGGCCCAGGCCTGAAAGCTCTTGCTGCTCTTCACGGTGCCTTGGTGCCCTATCTACAGGCACAACAGCAGTGGGGATCTGTGCTTTCCCAGAGAAGCAACATCTCATGGCGCTCGGCCGCGGCAGAGCCTCTTGCCGAAAAGGCAAACGTCTGGCTCCTTCTCCCACAAGGAAGGGCCCAGCCCTGAAAGCTCTTGCTGCTCTTCACGGTGCCTTGGCGTCCTATCTACAGGCACAACAGCAGTGGGGATCTGTGCTTTCCCAGAGACGCAACATCTCATGGCACTCGGCCGCGGCAGAGCCTCTTGCCGAAAGGGCAAACGTCCGGCTCCTTCTCCCACAAGGAAGGGCCTAGCCCTGAAAGCTCTTGCTGCTCTTCACGGTGCCTTGGCGCCCTATCTACAGGCACAACAGCACTGGGGATCTGTGCTTTCCCAGAGACGCAACATCTCATGGCGCTCGGCCCGCGGCAGAGCCTCTTGCCGAAAGGGCAAACGTCCGGCTCCTTCTCCCACAAGGAAGGGCCCAGCCCTGAAAGCTCTTGCTGCTCTTCACCTACCCTTGGCACCCTATCTACAGGCACAACAGCACTGGGGATCTGTGCTTTCCCAGAGACGCAACGTCTCATGGCGCTCGGCCGCGGCAGAGCCTCTTGCCGAAAAGGCAAACGTCCGGCTCCTTCTCCCACAAGGAAGGGCCCAGCCCTGAAAGCTCTTGCTGCTCTTCACGGTGCCTTGGCGCCCTATCTACAGGCACAACAGCACTGGGGATCTGTGCTTTCCCAGAGACGCAACGTCTCATGGCGCTCGGCCCGCGGCAGAGCCTCTTGCCGAAAAGGCAAACGTCCGGCTCCTTCTCCCACAAGGAAGGGCCCAGCCCTTAAAGCTCTTGCTGCTCTTCACGGTGCCTTGGCGCCCTATCTACAGGCACAACAGCAGTGGGGATCTGTGCTTTCCCAGAGACGCAACATCTCATGGCACTCGGCCGCGGCAGAGCCTCTTGCCGAAAGGGCAAACGTCCGGCTCCTTCTCCCACAAGGAAGGGCCCAGCCCTGAAAGCTCTTGCTGCTCTTCACCTACCCTTGGTGCCCTATCTACAGGCACAACAGCAGTGGGGATCTGTGCTTTCCCAGAGACGCAACGTCTCATGGCGCTCGGCCGCGGCAGAGCCTCTTGCCGAAAAGGCAAACGTCCGGCTCCTTCTCCCACAAGGAAGGGCCCAGCCCTGAAAGCTCTTGCTGCTCTTCACGGTGCCTTGGCGCCCTATCTACAGGCACAACAGCACTGGGATCTGTGCTTTCCCAGAGACGCAACGTCTCATGGCGCTCGGCCGCGGCAGAGCCTCTTGCCGAAAAGGCAAACGTCCGGCTCCTTCTCCCACAAGGAAGGGCCCAGCCCTTAAAGCTCTTGCTGCTCTTCACGGTGCCTTGGCGCCCTATCTACAGGCACAACAGCAGTGGGGATCTGTGCTTTCCCAGAGACGCAACATCTCATGGCACTCGGCCGCGGCAGAGCCTCTTGCCGAAAGGGCAAACGTCCGGCTCCTTCTCCCACAAGGAAGGGCCCAGCCCTGAAAGCTCTTGCTGCTCTTCACGGTGCCTTGGCGCCCTATCTACAGGCACAACAGCAGTGGGGATCTGTGCTTTCCCAGAGACGCAACGTCTCATGGCGCTCGGCCGCGGCAGAGCCTCTTGCCGAAAAGGCAAACGTCCGGCTCCTTCTCCCACAAGGAAGGGCCCAGCCCTGAAAGCTCTTGCTGCTCTTCACGGTGCCTTGGCGCCCTATCTACAGGCACAACAGCACTGGGGATCTGTGCTTTCCCAGAGACGCAACGTCTCATGGCGCTCGCCGCGGCAGAGCCTCTTGCCGAAAAGGCAAACGTCCGGCTCCTTCTCCCACAAGGAAGGGCCCAGCCCTTAAAGCTCTTGCTGCTCTTCACGGTGCCTTGGCGCCCTATCTACAGGCACAACAGCAGTGGGGATCTGTGCTTTCCCAGCGACGCAAGATCTGATGGGCGCTCGGCCGCGGCAGAGCCTCTTGCCGAAAAGGCAAACGTCCGGCTCCTACTCCGACAAGGAAGAGCACAGCCCTGAAAGCTCTTGCTGCTCTTCACCTACCCTTGGCACCCCTATCTACAGGCACAACAGCAGTGGGGATCTGTGCTTTCCCAGAGACGCAAGATGTCATGGCGCTCTGGGCCGCGGCAGAGCCTCTTGCCGAAAAGGCAAACGTCCGGCTCCTTCTCCCACAAGGAAGGGCCCAGTCCTGAAAGCTCTTGCTGCTCTTCACGGTGCCCTTGGCGCCCTATCTACAGGCACAACAGCACTGGGGATCTGTGCTTTCCCAGAGACGCAACGTCTCATGGCGCTCGGCCGCAGCAGAGCCTCTTGCCGAAAAGGCAAACCTCCGGCTCCTTCTCCCACAAGGAAGGGCCCAGCCCTGAAAGCTCTTGCTGCTCTTCACGGTGCCTTGGTGCCCTATCTACAGGCACAACAGCAGTGGGGATCTGTGCTTTCCCAGAGAAGCAACATCTCATGGCGCTCGGCCGCGGCAGAGCCTCTTGCCGAAAAGGCAAACGTCTGGCTCCTTCTCCCACAAGGAGGGCCCAGCCCTGAAAGCTCTTGCTGCTCTTCACGGTGCCTTGGCGCCCTATCTACAGGCACAACAGCAGTGGGGATCTGTGCTTTCCCAGAGACGCAACATCTCATGGCGCTCGACCGCGGCAGAGCCTCTTGCCGAAAGGGCAAACGTCCGGCTCCTTCTCCCACAAGGAAGGGCCTAGCCCTGAAAGCTCTTGCTGCTCTTCACGGTGCCTTGGCGCCCTATCTACAGGCACAACAGCACTGGGATCTGTGCTTTCCCAGAGACGCAACATCTCATGGTGCTCGGCCGCGGCAGAGCCTCTTGCCAAAAAGGCAAACGTCCGGCTCCTTCTCCCACAAGGAAGGGCCCAGCCCTGAAAGCTCTTGCTGCTCTTCACCTACCCTTGGCACCCTATCTACAGGCACATCAGCAGTGGGGATCTGTGCTTTCCCAGAGACGCAACGTCTCATGGCGCTCGGCCGCGGCAGAGCCTCTTGCCGAAAAGGCAAACGTCCGGCTCCTTCTCCCACAAGGAAGGGCCCAGCCCTGAAAGCTCTTGCTGCTCTTCACGGTGCCTTGGCGCCCTATCTACAGGCACAACAGCAGTGGGGATCTGTGCTTTCCCAGAGACGCAACGTCTCATGGCGCTCGGCCGCGGCAGAGCCTCTTGCCGAAAAGGCAAACGTCCGGCTCCTTCTCCCACAAGGAAGGGCCCAGCCCTGAAAGCTCTTGCTGCTCTTCACGGTGCCTTGGCGCCCTATCTACAGGCACAACAGCACTGGGGATCTGTGCTTTCCCAGCGACGCAATATCTGATGGCGCTCGGCCGCGGCAGAGCCTCTTGCCGAAAAGGCAAACGTCCGGCTCCTACTCCGACAAGGAAGAGCACAGCCCTGAAAGCTCTTGCTGCTCTTCACCTACCCTTGGCACCCTATCTACAGGCACAACAGCAGTGGGGATCTGTGCTTTCCCAGAGACGCAACATCTCATGGCGCTCGGCCGCGGCAGAGCCTCTTGCCGAAAAGGCAAACGTCCGGCTCCTTCTCCCACAAGGAAGGACCCAGCCCTGAAAGCTGTTGCTGCTCTTCACCTACCCTTGGCACCCTATCTACAGGCACAACAGCACTGGGGATCTGTGCTTTCCCAGAGACGCAACGTCTCATGGCGCTCGGCCGCGGCAGAGCCTCTTGCCGAAAAGGCAAACGTCCGGCTCCTTCTCCCACAAGGAAGGGCCCAGTCCTGAAAGCTCTTGCTGCTCTTCACGGTGCCTTGGCGCCCTATCTACAGGCACAACAGCAGTGGGGATCTGTGCTTTCCCAGAGACGCAACGTCTCATGGCGCTCGGCCGCGGCAGAGCCTCTTGCCGAAAAGGCAAACGTCCGGCTCCTTCTCCCACAAGGAAGGGGCCCAGCCCTGAAAGCTCTTGCTGCTCTTCACGGTGCCTTGGTGCCCTATCTACAGGCACAACAGCAGTGGGGATCTGTGCTTTCCCAGAGACGCAACATCTCATGGCGCTTGGCCGCGGCAGAGCCTCTTGCCGAAAAGGCAAACGTCCGGCTCCTTCTCCTACAAGGAAGGGCCCAGCCCTGAAAGCTCTTGCTGCTCTTCACGGTGCCTTGGCGCCCTATCTACAGGCACAACAGCAGTGGGGATCTGTGCTTTCCCAGAGACGCAACATCTCATGGCACTCGGCCGCGGCAGAGCCTCTTGCCGAAAGGGCAAACGTCCGGCTCCTTCTCCCACAAGGAAGGGCCTAGCCCTGAAAGCTCTTGCTGCTCTTCACGGTGCCTTGGCGCCCTATCTACAGGCACAACAGCACTGGGGATCTGTGCTTTCCCAGAGACGCAACATCTCATGGCGCTCGGCCGCGGCAGAGCCTCTTGCCAAAAAGGCAAACGTCCGGGCTCCTTCTCCCACAAGGAAGGGCCCAGCCCTGAAAGCTCTTGCTGCTCTTCACCTACCCTTGGCACCCTATCTACAGGCACATCAGCAGTGGGGATCTGTGCTTTCCCAGAGACGCAACGTCTCATGGCGCTCGGCCGCGGCAGAGCCTCTTGCCGAAAAGGCAAACGTCCGGCTCCTTCTCCCACAAGGAAGGGCCCAGCCCTGAAAGCTCTTGCTGCTCTTCACGGTGCCTTGGCGCCCTATCTACAGGCACAACAGCACTGGGGATCTGTGCTTTCCCAGAGACGCAACGTCTCATGGCGCTCGGCCGCGGCAGAGCCTCTTGCCGAAAAGGCAAACCTCCGGCTCCTTCTCCCACAAGGAAGGGCCCAGCCCTGAAAGCTCTTGCTGCTCTTCACGGTGCCTTGGCGCCCTATCTACAGGCACAACAGCAGTGGGGATCTGTGCTTTCCCAGAGACGCAACATCTCATGGCGCTCGGCCGCGGCAGAGCCTCTTGCCGAAAAGGCAAACGTCCGGCTCCTTCTCCCACAAGGAAGGGCCCAGCCCTGAAAACTCTTGCTGCTCTTCACGGTGCCTTGGCGCCCTATCTACAGGCACAACAGCACTGGGGATCTGTGCTTTCCCAGAGAAGCAACGTCTCATGGCGCTCGGCCGCGGCAGAGCCTCTTGCCGAAAAGGCAAACGTCCGGCTCCTTCTCCCACAAGGAAGGGCCCAGCCCTGAAAGCTCTTGCTGCTCTTCACGGTGCCTTGGCGCCCTATCTACAGGCACAAAGCATGTGGGGATCTGTGCTTTCCAGAGACGCAACATCTCATGGCGCTCGGCCGCGGCAGAGCCTCTTGCCGAAAAGGCAAACGTCCGGCTCCTTCTCCCACAAGGAAGGGCCCCAGCCCTGAAAACTCTTGCTGCTCTTCATGGTGCCTTGGCGCCCTATCTACAGGCAGAACAGCAGTGGGGATCTGTGCTTTCCCAGAGACGCAACGTCTCATGGCGCGCTGGCTGCGGCAGAGGCCTCTTGCCGAAAAGGCAAACCTCCGGCTCCTTCTCCCACAAGGAAGGGCCCAGCCCTGAAAGCTCTTGCTGCTCTTCACCTACCCTTGGTGCCCTATCTACAGGCACAACAGCAGTTGGGGATCTGTGCTTTCCCAGAGACGCAACATCTCATGGCACTCGGTCCGCGGCAGAGCCTCTTGCCGAAAAGGGCAAACGTCCGGCTCCTTCTCCCACAAGGAAGGGCCCAGCCCTGAAAGCTCTTGCTGCTCTTCACGGTGCCTTGGCGCCCTATCTACAGGCACAACAGCACTGGGAATCTGTGCTTTCCCCAGAGACGCAACGTCTCATTGGCGCTCGGCCGCGGCAGAGCCTCTTGCCGAAAGGGCAAACGTCCGGCTCCTTCTCCCACAAGGAAGGGCCCAGCCCTGAAAGCTCTTGCTGCTCTTCACCTACCCTTGGTGCCCTATCTACAGGCACAACAGCAGTGGGGATCTGTGCTTTCCCAGAGACGCAACGTCTCATGGCGCTCGGCCGCGGCAGAGCCTCTTGCCGAAAAGGCAAACGTCCGGCTTCCTTCTCCCACAAGGAAGGGCCCAGCCCTGAAAGCTCTTGCTGCTCTTCACGGTGCCTTGGCACCCTATCTACAGGCACATCAGCAGTGGGGATCTGTGCTTTCCCAGAGACGCAAGATGTCATGGCGCTCGGCCGCCGCAGAGCCTCTTGCCGAAAAGGCAAACGTCCGGCTCCTTCTCCCACAAGGAAGGGCCCAGCCCTGAAAGCTCTTGCTGCTCTTCACGGTGCCTTGGCGCCCTATCTACAGGTACATCAGCAGTGGGGATCTGTGCTTTCCCAGAGACGCAACATCTCATGGCGCTCGGCCGCGGCAGAGCCTCTTGCCGAAAAGGCAAACGTCGCGGCTCCTTCTCCCACAAGGAAGGGCCCAGCCCTGAAAACTCTTGCTGCTCTTCATGGTGCCTTGGCACCCTATCTACAGGCACAACAGCAGTGGGGATCTGTGCTTTCCCAGAGACGCAACGTCTCATGGCGCTCGGCCGCGGCAGAGCCTCTTGCCGAAAAGGCAAACGTCCGGCTCCTTCTCCCACAAGGAAGGGCCCAGCCCTGAAAGCTCTTGCTGCTCTTCACGGTGCCTTGGCGCCCTATCTACAGGCACAACAGCAGTGGGGATCTGTGCTTTCCCAGACACGCAACATCTCATGGCGCTCGGCCGCGGCAGAGCCTCTTGCCGAAAAGGCAAACGTCCGGCTCCTTCTCCCACAAGGAAGGGCCCAGCCCTGAAAGCTCTTGCTGCTCTTCACCTACCCTTGGCGCCCTATCTACAGGCACAACAGCACTGGGGATCTGTGCTTTCCCAGAGACGCAACGTCTCATGGCGCTCGGCCGCGGCAAAGCCTCTTGCCGAAAAGGCAAACGTCCGGCTCCTGCTCCGACAAGGAAGAGCACAGCCCGGAAAGCTGTTGCTGCTCTTCACCTACCCTTGGCACCCTATCTACAGGCACATCAGCAGTGGGGATCTGTGCTTTCCCAGAGACGCAACGTCTCATGGCGCTCGGCCGCGGCAGAGCCTCTTGCCGAAAAGGCAAACGTCCGGCTCCTTCTCCCACAAGGAAGGGCCCAGTCCTGAAAGCTCTTGCTGCTCTTCACGGTGCCTAGGCGCCCTATCTACAGGCACAACAGCAGTGGGGATCTGTGCTTTCCCAGAGACGCAACGTCTCATGGCACTCGGCCGCGGCAGAGCCTCTTGCCGAAAAGGCAAACGTCCGGCTCCTTCTCCCACAAGGAAGGGCCCAGCCCTGAAAGCTCTTGCTGCTCCTCACGGTGCCCTGGTGCCCTATCTACAGGCACAACAGCAGTGGGGATCTGTGCTTTCCCAGAGACACAACATCTCATGGCGCTTGGCAGCGGCATAGCCTCTTGCCGAAAGGGCAAACGTTCGGCTCCTTCTCCCACAAAGAAGGGCCCAGCCCTGAAAGCTCTTGCTGCTCTTCACCTACCCTTGGCACCCTATCTACAGGCAGATCAGCAGTGGGGATCTGTGCTTTCCCAGCGACGCAACATCTCATGGCGCTCGGCCGCCGCAGAGCCTCTTGCCGAAAAGGCAAACGTCCGGCTCCTTCTCCCACAAGGAAGGGCCCAGCCCTGAAAGCTCTTGCTGCTCTTCACCTACCCTTGGCACCCTATCTACAGGCACATCAGCAGTGGGGATCTGTGCTTTCCCAGAGACGCAACATCTCATGGCGCTCGGGCCGCGGCAGAGCCTCTTGCCGAAAAGGCAAACGTCCGGCCCCTTCTCCCACAAAGAAGGACCCAGCCCGGAAAGCTGTTGCTGCTCTTCACCTACCCTTGGCGCCCTATCTACAGGCACAACAGCAGTGGGGATCTGTGCTTTCCCAGAGACGCAACGTCTCATGGCGCTCGGCCGCGGCAGAGCCTCTTGCCGAAAAGGCAAACGTCCGGCTCCTTCTCCCACAAGGAAAGGCCCAGCCGTGAAAGCTGTTGCTGCTCTTCACGGTGCCTTGGTGCCCTATCTACAGGCACAACAGCAGTGGGGATCTGTGCTTTCCCAGAGACGCAACATCTCATGGCGCTTGGCCGCGGCAGAGCCTCTTGCCGAAAAGGCAAACGTCCGGCTCCTTCTCCCACAAGGAAGGGCCCAGCCCTGAAAGCTCTTGCTGCTCTTCACGGTGCCTTGGCGCCCTATCTACAGGCACAACAGCAGTGGGGATCTGTGCTTTCCCAGAGACGCAACATCTCATGGCGCTCGGCCGCGGCAGAGCCTCTTGCCGAAAAGGCAAACGTCCGGCTCCTTCTCCCACAAAGAAGGGCCCAGCCCTGAAAGCTCTTGCTGCTCTTCACCTACCCTTGGTACCCTATCTACAGGCACAAAAGCAGTGGGGATCTGTGCTTTCCCAGAGACGCAACATCTCATGGCGCTCGGCCGCGGCAGAGCCTCTTGCCGAAAAGGCAAACGTCCGGCTCGTTCTCCCACAAAGAAGGACCCAGCCCGGAAAGCTGTTGCTGCTCTTCACCTACCCTTGCACCCTATCTACAGGCACAACAGCAGTGGGGATCTGTGCTTTCCCAGTGACGCAACGTCTCATGGCGCTCGGCCGCGGCAGAGCCTCTTGCCGAAAGGGCAAACGTCCGGCTCCTTCTCCCACAAGGAAGGGCCCAGCCCTGAAAGCTCTTGCTGCTCTTCACCTACCCTTGGCACCCTATCTACAGGCACAACAGCACTGGGGATCTGTGCTTTCCCAGAGACGCAACATCTCATGGCGCTCGGTCCGCGGCAGAGCCTCTTGCCGAAAAGGCAAACGTCCGGCTCCTTCTCCCACAAGGAAGGGCCCAGCCCTGAAAACTCTTGCTGCTCTTCATGGTGCCTTGGCACCCTATCTACAGGCACAACAGCAGTGGGGATCTGTGCTTTCCCAGAGACGCAACGTCTCATGGCGCTCGGCCGCGGCAGAGCCTCTTGCCGAAAAGGCAAACCTCCGGCTCCTTCTCCCACAAGGAAGGGCCCAGCCCTGAAAGCTCTTGCTGCTCTTCACGGTGCCTTGGCGCCCTATCTACAGGCACAACAGCAGTGGGGATCTGTGCTTTCCCAGAGACGCAACATCTCATGGCGCTCGGCCGCGGCAGAGCCTCTTGCCGAAAAGGCAAACGTCCGGCTCCTTCTCCCACAAGGAAGGGCCCAGCCCTGAAAGCTCTTGCTGCTCTTCACCTACCCTTGGCGCCCTATCTACAGGCACAACAGCACTGGGGATCTGTGCTTTCCCAGCGACGCAAGATCTGATGGCGCTCGGCCGCGTCAGAGCCTCTTGCTGAAAAGGCAAACGTCCGGCTACTACTCCGACAAGGAAGAGCACAGCCCTGAAAGCTCTTGCTGCTCTTCACCTACCCTTGGCACCCTATCTACAGGCACAACAGCAGTGGGGATCTGTGCTTTCCCAGAGACGCAACATCTCATGGCGCTCGGCCGCGGCAGAGCCTCTTGCCGAAAAGGCAAACGTCCGGCTCCTTCTCCCACAAGGAAGGGCCCAGCCCTGAAAGCTCTTCCTGCTCTTCACCTACCCTTGGCACCCTATCTACAGGCACATCAGCAGTGGGGATCTGTGCTTTCCCAGAGACGCAACATCTCATGGCGCTCGGCCGCGGCAGAGCCTCTTGCCGAAAAGGCAAACGTCCGGCTCCTTCTCCCACAAAGAAGGACCCAGCCCGGAAAGCTGTTGCTGCTCTTCACCTACCCTTGGCACCCTATCTACAGGCACAACAGCAGTGGGGATCTGTGCTTTCCCAGAGACGCAACGTCTCATGGCGCTCGGCCGCGGCAGAGCCTCTTGCCGAAAAGGCAAACGTCCGGCTCCTTCTCCCACAAGGAAGGGCCCAGCCCTGAAAGCTCTTGCTGCTCTTCACGGTGCCTTGGCGCCCTATCTACAGGCACAACAGCAGTGGGGATCTGTGCTTTCCCAGAGACGCAACGTCTCATGGCGCTCGGCCGCGGCAGAGCCTCTTGCCGAAAAGGCAAACCTCCGGCTCCTTCTCCCACAAGGAAGGGCCCAGCCCTGAAAGCTCTTGCTGCTCTTCACGGTGCCTTGGCGCCCTATCTACAGGCACAACAGCAGTGGGGATCTGTGCTTTCCCAGAGACGCAACATCTCATGGCGCTCGGCCGCGGCAGAGCCTCTTGCCGAAAAGGCAAACGTCCGGCTCCTTCTCCCACAAGGAAGGGCCCAGCCCTGAAAACTCTTGCTGCTCTTCACCTACCCTTGGCACCCTATCTACAGGCACATCAGCAGTGGGGATCTGTGCTTTCCCAGAGAAGCAACAAATCATGGCGCTCGGCCGCGGCAGAGCCTCTTGCCGAAAAGGCAAACGTCCGGCTCCTTCTCCCACAAGGAAGGGCCCAGCCCTGAAAGCTCTTGCTGCTCTTCACGGTGCCTTGGCGCCTTATCTACAGGCACAACAGCAGTGGGGATCTGTGCTTTCCCAGAGACGCAACATCTCATGGCGCTCGGCCGCGGCAGAGCCTCTTGCCAAAAAGGCAAACGTCCGGCTCGTTCTCCCACAAGGAAGGGCCCAGCCCTGAAAGCTCTTGCTGCTCTTCACCTACCCTTGGCACCCTATCTACAGGCACATCAGCAGTGGGGATCTGTGCTTTCCCAGAGACGCAACGTCTCATGGCGCTCGGCCGCGGCAGAGCCTCTTGCCGAAAAGGCAAATGTCCGGCTCCTTCTCCCACAAGGAAGGGCCCAGCCCTTAAAGCTCTTGCTGCTCTTCACGGTGCCTTGGCGCCCTATCTACAGGCACAACAGCACTGGGGATCTGTGCTTTCCCAGAGACGCAACATCTCATGGCGCTCGGCCGCGGCAGAGCCTCTTGCCGAAAAGGCAAACGTCCGGCTCCTTCTCCCACAAGGAAGGGCCCAGCCCTGAAAGCTCTTGCTGCTCTTCACGGTGCCTTGGCACCCTATCTACAGGCACAACAGCAGTGGGGATCTGTGCTTTCCCAGAGACGCAACGTCTCATGGCGCTCGGCCGCGGCAGAGCCTCTTGCCGAAAAGGCAAACGTCCGGCTCCTTCTCCCACAAGGAAGGGCCCAGCCCTGAAAGCTCTTGCTGCTCTTCACGGTGCCTTGGCGCCCTATCTACAGGCACAACAGCAGTGGGGATCTGTGCTTTCCCAGAGACGCAAGATCTCATGGCGCTCGGCCGCGGCAGAGCCTCTTGCCGAAAAGGCAAACGTCCGGCTCCTTCTCCCACAAGGAAGGGCCCAGCCCTGAAAGCTCTTGCTGCTCTTCACGGTGCCTTGGCGCCCTATCTACAGGCACAACAGCAGTGGGGATCTGTGCTTTCCCAGAGACGCAACATCTCATGGCGCTCGGCCGCGGCAGAGCCTCTTGCCGAAAAGGCAAACGTCCGGCTCCTTCTCCCACAAGGAAGGGCCCAGCCCTGAAAACTCTTGCTGCTCTTCATGGTGCCTTGGCGCCCTATCTACAGGCACAACAGCAGTGGGGATCTGTGCTTTCCCAGAGACGCAACATCTCATGGCGCGCGGCTGCGGCAGAGCCTCTTGCCGAAAAGGCAAACGTCCGGCTCCTTCTCCCACAAGGAAGGGCCCAGCCCTGAAAGCTCTTGCTGCTCTTCACGGTGCCTTGGCGCCCTATCTACAGGCACAACAGCAGTGGGGATCTGTGCTTTCCCAGAGACGCAAGACCTCATGGCGCTCGGCCGCGGCAGAGCCTCTTGCCGAAAGGGCAAACGTCCGGCTCCTTCTCCCACAAGGAAGGGCCCAGCCCTGAAAGCTCTTGCTGCTCTTCACGGTGCCTTGGCGCCCTATCTACAGGCACAACAGCACTGGGGATCTGTGCTTTCCCAGAGACGCAACGTCTCATGGCGCTCGGCCGCGGCAGAGCCTCTTGCCGAAAAGGCAAACGTCCGGCTCCTTCTCCCACAAGGAAGGGCCCAGCCCTGAAAGCTCTTGCTGCTCTTCACGGTGCCTTGGCGCCCTATCTACAGGCACAACAGCAGTGGGGATCTGTGCTTTCCCAGAGACGCAACATCTCATGGCGCTCGGCCGCGGCAGAGCCTCTTGCCGAAAAGGCAAACGTCCGGCTCGTTCTCCCACAAGGAAGGGCCCAGCCCTGAAAGCTCTTGCTGCTCTTCACGGTGCCTTGGTGCCCTATCTACAGGCACATCAGCACTGGGAATCTGTGCTTTCCCAGAGACGCAACGTCTCATGGCGCTCGGCCGCGGCAGAGCCTCTTGCCGAAAGGGCAAACGTCCGGCTCCTTCTCCCACAAGGAAGGGCCCAGCCCTGAAAGCTCTTGCTGCTCTTCACCTACCCTTGGTGCCCTATCTACAGGCACAACAACAGTGGGGATCTGTGCTTTCCCAGAGACGCAACGTCTCATGGCGCTCGGCCGCGGCAGAGCCTCTTGCCGAAAAGGCAAACGTCCGGCTCCTTCTCCCACAAGGAAGGGCCCAGCCCTGAAAGCTCTTGCTGCTCTTCACGGTGCCTTGGCACCCTATCTACAGGCACATCAGCACTGGGAATCTGTGCTTTCCCAGAGACGCAAGATGTCATGGCGCTCGGCCGCCGCAGAGCCTCTTGCCGAAAAGGCAAACGTCCGGCTCCTTCTCCCACAAGGAAGGGCCCAGCCCTGAAAGCTCTTGCTGCTCTTCACCTACCCTTGGCACCCTATCTACAGGCACATCAGCAGTGGGGATCTGTGCTTTCCCAGAGACGCAACATCTCATGGCGCTCGGCCGCGGCAGAGCCTCTTGCCGAAAAGGCAAACCTCCGGCTCCTTCTCCCACAAGGAAGGGCCCAGCCCTGAAAACTCTTGCTGCTCTTCATGGTGCCTTGGCACCCTATCTACAGGCACAACAGCAGTGGGGATATGTGCTTTCCCAGAGACGCAACATCTCATGGCGCTCGGCCGCGGCAGAGCCTCTTGCCGAAAAGGCAAACGTCCGGCTCCTTCTCCCACAAGGAAGGGCCCAGCCCTGAAAGCTCTTGCTGCTCTTCACCTACCCTTGGCGCCCTATCTACAGGCACAACAGCACTGGGGATCTGTGCTTTCCCAGCGACGCAAGATCTGATGGCGCTCGGCCGCGGCAGAGCCTCTTGCCGAAAAGGCAAACCTCCGGCTCCTACTCCGACAAGGAAGAGCACAGCCCTGAAAGCTCTTGCTGCTCTTCACCTACCCTTGGCACCCTATCTACAGGCACAACAGCAGTGGGGATCTGTGCTTTCCCAGAGACGCAACATCTCATGGCGCTCGGCCGCGGCAGAGCCTCTTGCCGAAAAGGCAAACGTCCGGCTCCTTCTCCCACAAGGAAGGGCCCAGCCCTGAAAGCTCTTGCTGCTCTTCATGGTGCCTTGGCACCCTATCTACAGGCACATCAGCAGTGGGGATCTGTGCTTTCCCAGAGAAGCAACAAATCATGGCGCTCGGCCGCGGCAGAGCCTCTTGCCGAAAAGGCAAACGTCCGGCTCCTTCTCCCACAAGGAAGGGCCCAGCCCTGAAAGCTCTTGCTGCTCTTCACGGTGCCTTGGCGCCCTATCTACAGGCACAACAGCACTGGGGATCTGTGCTTTCCCAGAGACGCAACATCTCATGGCGCTCGGCCGCGGCAGAGCCTCTTGCCAAAAAGGCAAACGTCCGGCTCCTTCTCCCACAAGGAAGGGCCCAGCCCTGAAAGCTCTTGCTGCTCTTCACCTACCCTTGGCACCCTATCTACAGGCACATCAGCAGTGGGGATCTGTGCTTTCCCAGAGACGCAACGTCTCATGGCGCTCGGCTGCGGCAGAGCCTCTTGCCGAAAAGGCAAACGTCCGGCTCCTTCTCCCACAAGGAAGGGCCCAGCCCTTAAAGCTCTTGCTGCTCTTCACGGTGCCTTGGCGCCCTATCTACAGGGACAACAGCACTGGGGATCTGTGCTTTCCCAGAGACGCAACATCTCATGGCGCTCGGCCGCGGCAGAGCCTCTTGCCGAAAAGGCAAACGTCCGGCTCCTTCTCCCACAAGGAAGGGCCCAGCCCTGAAAGCTCTTGCTGCTCTTCACCTACCCTTGGCACCCTATCTACAGGCACATCAGCAGTGGGGATCTGTGCTTTCCCAGAGACGCAACATCTCATGGCGCTCGGCCGCGGCAGAGCCTCTTGCCGAAAAGGCAAACGTCCGGCTCCTTCTCCCACAAGGAAGGGCCCAGCCCTGAAAACTCTTGCTGCTCTTCATGGTGCCTTGGCACCCTATCTACAGGCACAACAGCAGTGGGGATCTGTGCTTTCCCAGAGACGCAACGTCTCATGGCGCTCGGCCGCGGCAGAGCCTCTTGCCGAAAAGGCAAACCTCCGGCTCCTTCTCCCACAAGGAAGGGCCCAGCCCTGAAAGCTCTTGCTGCTCTTCACGGTGCCTTGGCGCCCTATCTACAGGCACAACAGCAGTGGGGATCTGTGCTTTCCCAGAGACGCAACATCTCATGGCGCTCGGCCGCGGCAGAGCCTCTTGCCGAAAAGGCAAACGTCCGGCTCCTTCTCCCACAAGGAAGGGCCCAGCCCTGAAAGCTCTTGCTGCTCTTCACCTACCCTTGGCGCCCTATCTACAGGCACAACAGCACTGGGGATCTGTGCTTTCCCAGCGACGCAAGATCTGATGGCGCTCGGCCGCGTCAGAGCCTCTTGCTGAAAAGGCAAACGTCCGGCTACTACTCCGACAAGGAAGAGCACAGCCCTGAAAGCTCTTGCTGCTCTTCACCTACCCTTGGCACCCTATCTACAGGCACAACAGCAGTGGGGATCTGTGCTTTCCCAGAGACGCAACATCTCATGGCGCTCGGCCGCGGCAGAGCCTCTTGCCGAAAAGGCAAACGTCCGGCTCCTTCTCCCACAAGGAAGGGCCCAGCCCTGAAAGCTCTTCCTGCTCTTCACCTACCCTTGGCACCCTATCTACAGGCACATCAGCAGTGGGGATCTGTGCTTTCCCAGAGACGCAACATCTCATGGCGCTCGGCCGCGGCAGAGCCTCTTGCCGAAAAGGCAAACGTCCGGCTCCTTCTCCCACAAAGAAGGACCCAGCCCGGAAAGCTGTTGCTGCTCTTCACCTACCCTTGGCACCCTATCTACAGGCACAACAGCAGTGGGGATCTGTGCTTTCCCAGAGACGCAACGTCTCATGGCGCTCGGCCGCGGCAAAGCCTCTTGCCGAAAAGGCAAACGTCCGGCTCCTTCTCCCACAAGGAAGGGCCCAGCCCTGAAAGCTCTTGCTGCTCTTCACGGTGCCTTGGCGCCCTATCTACAGGCACAACAGCAGTGGGGATCTGTGCTTTCCCAGAGACGCAACGTCTCATGGCGCTCGGCCGCGGCAGAGCCTCTTGCCGAAAAGGCAAACCTCCGGCTCCTTCTCCCACAAGGAAGGGCCCAGCCCTGAAAGCTCTTGCTGCTCTTCACGGTGCCTTGGCGCCCTATCTACAGGCACAACAGCAGTGGGGATCTGTGCTTTCCCAGAGACGCAACATCTCATGGCGCTCGGCCGCGGCAGAGCCTCTTGCCGAAAAGGCAAACGTCCGGCTCCTTCTCCCACAAGGAAGGGCCCAGCCCTGAAAACTCTTGCTGCTCTTCACCTACCCTTGGCACCCTATCTACAGGCACATCAGCAGTGGGGATCTGTGCTTTCCCAGAGAAGCAACAAATCATGGCGCTCGGCCGCGGCAGAGCCTCTTGCCGAAAAGGCAAACGTCCGGCTCCTTCTCCCACAAGGAAGGGCCTAGACCTGAAAGCTCTTGCTGCTCTTCACGGTGCCTTGGCGCCTTATCTACAGGCACAACAGCAGTGGGGATCTGTGCTTTCCCAGAGACGCAACATCTCATGGCGCTCGGCCGCGGCAGAGCCTCTTGCCAAAAAGGCAAACGTCCGGCTCCTTCTCCCACAAGGAAGGGCCCAGCCCTGAAAGCTCTTGCTGCTCTTCACCTACCCTTGGCACCCTATCTACAGGCACATCAGCAGTGGGGATCTGTGCTTTCCCAGAGACGCAAGATGTCATGGCGCTCGGCCGCGGCAGAGCCTCTTGCCGAAAAGGCAAATGTCCGGCTCCTTCTCCCACAAGGAAGGGCCCAGCCCTTAAAGCTCTTGCTGCTCTTCACGGTGCCTTGGCGCCCTATCTACAGGCACAACAGCACTGGGGATCTGTGCTTTCCCAGAGACGCAACATCTCATGGCGCTCGGCCGCGGCAGAGCCTCTTGCCGAAAAGGCAAACGTCCGGCTCCTTCTCCCACAAGGAAGGGCCCAGCCCTGAAAGCTCTTGCTGCTCTTCACGGTGCCTTGGCGCCCTATCTACAGGCACAACAGCAGTGGGGATCTGTGCTTTCCCAGAGATGCAACATCTCATGGCGCTCGGCCGCGGCAGAGCCTCTTGCCGAAAAGGCAAACGTCTGGCTCCTTCTCCCACAAGGAAGGGCCCAGCCCTGAAAGCTCTTTCTGCTCTTCACGGTGCCTTGGCGCCCTATCTACAGGCACAACAGCACTGGGGATCTGTGCTTTCCCAGAGAAGCAACGTCTCATGGCGCTCGGCCGCGGCAGAGCCTCTTGCCAAAAAGGCAAACGTCCGGCTCCTTCTCCCACAAGGAAGGGCCCAGCCCTGAAAGCTCTTGCTGCTCTTCACCTACCCTTGGCACCCTATCTACAGGCACATCAGCAGTGGGGATCTGTGCTTTCCCAGAGACGCAACGTCTCATGGCGCTCGGCTGCGGCAGAGCCTCTTGCCGAAAAGGCAAACGTCCGGCTCCTTCTCCCACAAGGAAGGGCCCAGCCCTTAAAGCTCTTGCTGCTCTTCACGGTGCCTTGGCGCCCTATCTACAGGGACAACAGCACTGGGGATCTGTGCTTTCCCAGAGACGCAACATCTCATGGCGCTCGGCCGCGGCAGAGCCTCTTGCCGAAAAGGCAAACGTCCGGCTCCTTCTCCCACAAGGAAGGGCCCAGCCCTGAAAGCTCTTGCTGCTCTTCACCTACCCTTGGCACCCTATCTACAGGCACATCAGCAGTGGGGATCTGTGCTTTCCCAGAGACGCAACATCTCATGGCGCTCGGCCGCGGCAGAGCCTCTTGCCGAAAAGGCAAACGTCCGGCTCCTTCTCCCACAAGGAAGGGCCCAGCCCTGAAAACTCTTGCTGCTCTTCATGGTGCCTTGGCACCCTATCTACAGGCACAACAGCAGTGGGGATCTGTGCTTTCCCAGAGACGCAACGTCTCATGGCGCTCGGCCGCGGCAGAGCCTCTTGCCGAAAAGGCAAACGTCCGGCTCCTTCTCCCACAAGGAAGGGCCCAGCCCTGAAAGCTCTTGCTGCTCTTCACGGTGCCTTGGCGCCCTATCTACAGGCACAACAGCAGTGGGGATCTGTGCTTTCCCAGAGACGCAACATCTCATGGCGCTCGGCCGCGGCAGAGCCTCTTGCCGAAAAGGCAAACGTCCGGCTCCTTCTCCCACAAGGAAGGGCCCAGCCCTGAAAGCTCTTGCTGCTCTTCACCTACCCTTGGCGCCCTATCTACAGGCACAACAGCACTGGGGATCTGTGCTTTCCCAGCGACGCAAGATCTGATGGCGCTCGGCCGCGTCAGAGCCTCTTGCTGAAAAGGCAAACGTCCGGCTACTACTCCGACAAGGAAGAGCACAGCCCTGAAAGCTCTTGCTGCTCTTCACCTACCCTTGGCACCCTATCTACAGGCACAACAGCAGTGGGGATCTGTGCTTTCCAGAGACGCAACATCTCATGGCGCTCGGCCGCGGCAGAGCCTCTTGCCGAAAAGGCAAACGTCCGGCTCCTTCTCCCACAAGGAAGGGCCCAGCCCTGAAAGCTCTTCCTGCTCTTCACCTACCCTTGGCACCCTATCTACAGGCACATCAGCAGTGGGGATCTGTGCTTTCCCAGAGACGCAACATCTCATGGCGCTCGGCCGCGGCAGAGCCTCTTGCCGAAAAGGCAAACGTCCGGCTCCTTCTCCCACAAAGAAGGACCCAGCCCGGAAAGCTGTTGCTGCTCTTCACCTACCCTTGGCACCCTATCTACAGGCACAACAGCAGTGGGGATCTGTGCTTTCCCAGAGACGCAACGTCTCATGGCGCTCGGCCGCGGCAGAGCCTCTTGCCGAAAAGGCAAACGTCCGGCTCCTTCTCCCACAAGGAAGGGCCCAGCCCTGAAAGCTCTTGCTGCTCTTCACGGTGCCTTGGCGCCCTATCTACAGGCACAACAGCAGTGGGGATCTGTGCTTTCCCAGAGACGCAACGTCTCATGGCGCTCGGCCGCGGCAGAGCCTCTTGCCGAAAAGGCAAACCTCCGGCTCCTTCTCCCACAAGGAAGGGCCCAGCCCTGAAAGCTCTTGCTGCTCTTCACGGTGCCTTGGCGCCCTATCTACAGGCACAACAGCAGTGGGGATCTGTGCTTTCCCAGAGACGCAACATCTCATGGCGCTCGGCCGCGGCAGAGCCTCTTGCCGAAAAGGCAAACGTCCGGCTCCTTCTCCCACAAGGAAGGGCCCAGCCCTGAAAACTCTTGCTGCTCTTCACCTACCCTTGGCACCCTATCTACAGGCACATCAGCAGTGGGGATCTGTGCTTTCCCAGAGAAGCAACAAATCATGGCGCTCGGCCGCGGCAGAGCCTCTTGCCGAAAAGGCAAACGTCCGGCTCCTTCTCCCACAAGGAAGGGCCTAGACCTGAAAGCTCTTGCTGCTCTTCACGGTGCCTTGGCGCCTTATCTACAGGCACAACAGCAGTGGGGATCTGTGCTTTCCCAGAGACGCAACATCTCATGGCGCTCGGCCGCGGCAGAGCCTCTTGCCAAAAAGGCAAACGTCCGGCTCCTTCTCCCACAAGGAAGGGCCCAGCCCTGAAAGCTCTTGCTGCTCTTCACCTACCCTTGGCACCCTATCTACAGGCACATCAGCAGTGGGGATCTGTGCTTTCCCAGAGACGCAAGATGTCATGGCGCTCGGCCGCGGCAGAGCCTCTTGCCGAAAAGGCAAATGTCCGGCTCCTTCTCCCACAAGGAAGGGCCCAGCCCTTAAAGCTCTTGCTGCTCTTCACGGTGCCTTGGCGCCCTATCTACAGGCACAACAGCACTGGGGATCTGTGCTTTCCCAGAGACGCAACATCTCATGGCGCTCGGCCGCGGCAGAGCCTCTTGCCGAAAAGGCAAACGTCCGGCTCCTTCTCCCACAAGGAAGGGCCCAGCCCTGAAAGCTCTTGCTGCTCTTCACGGTGCCTTGGCACCCTATCTACAGGCACAACAGCAGTGGGGATCTGTGCTTTCCCAGAGATGCAACATCTCATGGCGCTCGGCCGCGGCAGAGCCTCTTGCCGAAAAGGCAAACGTCTGGCTCCTTCTCCCACAAGGAAGGGCCCAGCCCTGAAAGCTCTTTCTGCTCTTCACGGTGCCTTGGCGCCCTATCTACAGGCACAACAGCACTGGGGATCTGTGCTTTCCCAGAGACGCAACGTCTCATGGCGCTCGGCCGCGGCAGAGCCTCTTGCCGAAAAGGCAAACGTCCGGCTCCTTCTCCCACAAGGAAGGGCCCAGCCCTGAAAGCTCTTGCTGCTCTTCACGGTGCCTTGGCGCCCTATCTACAGGCACAACAGCAGTGGGGATCTGTGCTTTCCCAGAGACGCAAGATCTCATGGCGCTCGGCCGCGGCAGAGCCTCTTGCCGAAAAGGCAAACGTCCGGCTCCTTCTCCCACAAGGAAGGGCCCAGCCCTGAAAGCTCTTGCTGCTCTTCACGGTGCCTTGGCGCCCTATCTACAGGCACAACAGCAGTGGGGATCTGTGCTTTCCCAGAGACGCAACATCTCATGGCGCTCGGCCGCGGCAGAGCCTCTTGCCGAAAAGGCAAACGTCCGGCTCCTTCTCCCACAAGGAAGGGCCCAGCCCTGAAAACTCTTGCTGCTCTTCATGGTGCCTTGGCGCCCTATCTACAGGCACAACAGCAGTGGGGATCTGTGCTTTCCCAGAGACGCAACATCTCATGGCGCGCGGCTGCGGCAGAGCCTCTTGCCGAAAAGGCAAACGTCCGGCTCCTTCTCCCACAAGGAAGGGCCCAGCCCTGAAAGCTCTTGCTGCTCTTCACGGTGCCTTGGCGCCCTATCTACAGGCACAACAGCAGTGGGGATCTGTGCTTTCCCAGAGACGCAAGACCTCATGGCGCTCGGCCGCGGCAGAGCCTCTTGCCGAAAGGGCAAACGTCCGGCTCCTTCTCCCACAAGGAAGGGCCCAGCCCTGAAAGCTCTTGCTGCTCTTCACGGTGCCTTGGCGCCCTATCTACAGGCACAACAGCACTGGGGATCTGTGCTTTCCCAGAGACGCAACGTCTCATGGCGCTCGGCCGCGGCAGAGCCTCTTGCCGAAAAGGCAAACGTCCGGCTCCTTCTCCCACAAGGAAGGGCCCAGCCCTGAAAGCTCTTGCTGCTCTTCACGGTGCCTTGGCGCCCTATCTACAGGCACAACAGCAGTGGGGATCTGTGCTTTCCCAGAGACGCAACATCTCATGGCGCTCGGCCGCGGCAGAGCCTCTTGCCGAAAAGGCAAACGTCCGGCTCGTTCTCCCACAAGGAAGGGCCCAGCCCTGAAAGCTCTTGCTGCTCTTCACGGTGCCTTGGCGCCCTATCTACAGGCACATCAGCACTGGGAATCTGTGCTTTCCCAGAGACGCAACGTCTCATGGCGCTCGGCCGCGGCAGAGCCTCTTGCCGAAAGGGCAAATGTCCGGCTCCTTCTCCCACAAGGAAGGGCCCAGCCCTGAAAGCTCTTGCTGCTCTTCACCTACCCTTGGTGCCCTATCTACAGGCACAACAACAGTGGGGATCTGTGCTTTCCCAGAGACGCAACGTCTCATGGCGCTCGGCCGCGGCAGAGCCTCTTGCCGAAAAGGCAAACGTCCGGCTCCTTCTCCCACAAGGAAGGGCCCAGCCCTGAAAGCTCTTGCTGCTCTTCACGGTGCCTTGGCACCCTATCTACAGGCACATCAGCAGTGGGGATCTGTGCTTTCCCAGAGACGCAAGATGTCATGGCGCTCGGCCGCCGCAGAGCCTCTTGCCGAAAAGGCAAACGTCCGGCTCCTTCTCCCACAAGGAAGGGCACAGCCCTGAAAGCTCTTGCTGCTCTTCACCTACCCTTGGCACCCTATCTACAGGCACATCAGCAGTGGGGATCTGTGCTTTCCCAGAGACGCAACATCTCATGGCGCTCGGCCGCGGCAGAGCCTCTTGCCGAAAAGGCAAACCTCCGGCTCCTTCTCCCACAAGGAAGGGCCCAGCCCTGAAAACTCTTGCTGCTCTTCATGGTGCCTTGGCACCCTATCTACAGGCACAACAGCAGTGGGGATCTGTGCTTTCCCAGAGACGCAACATCTCATGGCGCTCGGCCGCGGCAGAGCCTCTTGCCGAAAAGGCAAACGTCCGGCTCCTACTCCGACAAGGAAGAGCACAGCCCTGAAAGCTCTTGCTGCTCTTCACCTACCCTTGGCACCCTATCTACAGGCACAACAGCAGTGGGGATCTGTGCTTTCCCAGAGACGCAACATCTCATGGCGCTCGGCCGCGGCAGAGCCTCTTGCCGAAAAGGCAAACGTCCGGCTCCTTCTCCCACAAGGAAGGGCCCAGCCCTGAAAGCTCTTGCTGCTCTTCACCTACCCTTGGCACCCTATCTACAGGCACATCAGCAGTGGGGATCTGTGCTTTCCCAGAGAAGCAACAAATCATGGCGCTCGGCCGCGGCAGAGCCTCTTGCCGAAAAGGCAAACGTCCGGCTCCTTCTCCCACAAGGAAGGGCCCAGCCCTGAAAGCTCTTGCTGCTCTTCACGGTGCCTTGGCGCCCTATCTACAGGCACAACAGCACTGGGGATCTGTGCTTTCCCAGAGACGCAACATCTCATGGCGCTCGGCCGCGGCAGAGCCTCTTGCCAAAAAGGCAAACGTCCGGCTCCTTCTCCCACAAGGAAGGGCCCAGCCCTGAAAGCTCTTGCTGCTCTTCACCTACCCTTGGCACCCTATCTACAGGCACATCAGCAGTGGGGATCTGTGCTTTCCCAGAGACGCAACGTCTCATGGCGCTCGGCCGCGGCAGAGCCTCTTGCCGAAAAGGCAAACGTCCGGCTCCTTCTCCCACAAGGAAGGGCCCAGCCCTGAAAGCTCTTGCTGCTCTTCACGGTGCCTTGGCGCCCTATCTACAGGCACAACAGCACTGGGGATCTGTGCTTTCCCAGAGACGCAACGTCTCATGGCGCTCGGCCGCGGCAGAGCCTCTTGCCGAAAAGGCAAACCTCCGGCTCCTTCTCCCACAAGGAAGGGCCCAGCCCTGAAAGCTCTTGCTGCTCTTCACGGTGCCTTGGCGCCCTATCTACAGGCACAACAGCAGTGGGGATCTGTGCTTTCCCAGAGACGCAACATCTCATGGCGCTCGGCCGCGGCAGAGCCTCTTGCCGAAAAGGCAAACGTCCGGCTCCTTCTCCCACAAGGAAGGGCCCAGCCCTGAAAACTCTTGCTGCTCTTCACCTACCCTTGGCACCCTATCTACAGGCACATCAGCAGTGGGGATCTGTGCTTTCCCAGAGAAGCAACAAATCATGGCGCTCGGCCGCGGCAGAGCCTCTTGCCGAAAAGGCAAACGTCCGGCTCCTTCTCCCACAAGGAAGGGCCTAGACCTGAAAGCTCTTGCTGCTCTTCACGGTGCCTTGGCGCCTTATCTACAGGCACAACAGCAGTGGGGATCTGTGCTTTCCCAGAGACGCAACATCTCATGGCGCTCGGCCGCGGCAGAGCCTCTTGCCAAAAAGGCAAACGTCCGGCTCCTTCTCCCACAAGGAAGGGCCCAGCCCTGAAAGCTCTTGCTGCTCTTCACCTACCCTTGGCACCCTATCTACAGGCACATCAGCAGTGGGGATCTGTGCTTTCCCAGAGACGCAAGATGTCATGGCGCTCGGCCGCGGCAGAGCCTCTTGCCGAAAAGGCAAATGTCCGGCTCCTTCTCCCACAAGGAAGGGCCCAGCCCTTAAAGCTCTTGCTGCTCTTCACGGTGCCTTGGCGCCCTATCTACAGGCACAACAGCACTGGGGATCTGTGCTTTCCCAGAGACGCAACATCTCATGGCGCTCGGCCGCGGCAGAGCCTCTTGCCGAAAAGGCAAACGTCCGGCTCCTTCTCCCACAAGGAAGGGCCCAGCCCTGAAAGCTCTTGCTGCTCTTCACGGTGCCTTGGCACCCTATCTACAGGCACAACAGCACTGGGGATCTGTGCTTTCCCAGAGATGCAACATCTCATGGCGCTCGGCCGCGGCAGAGCCTCTTGCCGAAAAGGCAAACGTCTGGCTCCTTCTCCCACAAGGAAGGGCCCAGCCCTGAAAGCTCTTTCTGCTCTTCACGGTGCCTTGGCGCCCTATCTACAGGCACAACAGCACTGGGGATCTGTGCTTTCCCAGAGACGCAACGTCTCATGGCGCTCGGCCGCGGCAGAGCCTCTTGCCGAAAAGGCAAACGTCCGGCTCCTTCTCCCACAAGGAAGGGCCCAGCCCTGAAAGCTCTTGCTGCTCTTCACGGTGCCTTGGCGCCCTATCTACAGGCACAACAGCAGTGGGGATCTGTGCTTTCCCAGAGACGCAAGATCTCATGGCGCTCGGCCGCGGCAGAGCCTCTTGCCGAAAAGGCAAACGTCCGGCTCCTTCTCCCACAAGGAAGGGCCCAGCCCTGAAAGCTCTTGCTGCTCTTCACGGTGCCTTGGCGCCCTATCTACAGGCACAACAGCAGTGGGGATCTGTGCTTTCCCAGAGACGCAACATCTCATGGCGCTCGGCCGCGGCAGAGCCTCTTGCCGAAAAGGCAAACGTCCGGCTCCTTCTCCCACAAGGAAGGGCCCAGCCCTGAAAACTCTTGCTGCTCTTCATGGTGCCTTGGCGCCCTATCTACAGGCACAACAGCAGTGGGGATCTGTGCTTTCCCAGAGACGCAACATCTCATGGCGCGCGGCTGCGGCAGAGCCTCTTGCCGAAAAGGCAAACGTCCGGCTCCTTCTCCCACAAGGAAGGGCCCAGCCCTGAAAGCTCTTGCTGCTCTTCACGGTGCCTTGGCGCCCTATCTACAGGCACAACAGCAGTGGGGATCTGTGCTTTCCCAGAGACGCAAGACCTCATGGCGCTCGGCCGCGGCAGAGCCTCTTGCCGAAAGGGCAAACGTCCGGCTCCTTCTCCCACAAGGAAGGGCCCAGCCCTGAAAGCTCTTGCTGCTCTTCACGGTGCCTTGGCGCCCTATCTACAGGCACAACAGCACTGGGGATCTGTGCTTTCCCAGAGACGCAACGTCTCATGGCGCTCGGCCGCGGCAGAGCCTCTTGCCGAAAAGGCAAACGTCCGGCTCCTTCTCCCACAAGGAAGGGCCCAGCCCTGAAAGCTCTTGCTGCTCTTCACGGTGCCTTGGCGCCCTATCTACAGGCACAACAGCAGTGGGGATCTGTGCTTTCCCAGAGACGCAACATCTCATGGCGCTCGGCCGCGGCAGAGCCTCTTGCCGAAAAGGCAAACGTCCGGCTCGTTCTCCCACAAGGAAGGGCCCAGCCCTGAAAGCTCTTGCTGCTCTTCACGGTGCCTTGGCGCCCTATCTACAGGCACATCAGC